>NC_137833.1:48592613-48630447 GCF_963921795.1 Nannobrachium achirus
TCCCGCCTTTTTGGAAACCAGGAGGGCTCCTCCGCGCTAGCTCGCCGCAAAAACCTGTCCAACTTTCTGGCAGGACTAAAAGTGAGCGCTGGATGAAACACTATAGCCCGACGGCTCAGATGTCCTGAACCCGCGGCTACAAATCACGTCGGAACATGAATAATAGTTTGACTGCATTAGCGAGACCCTTTCAGAGCTGAATCGAGCAGCATGGCCTATCCATTTGGGCTGATTTATGTGCTGCCGCTTTCCCCGAGACTGACCAGTGCAGCTGGGAAGGGAACCAAAGGACCCGTAGCACCGGCGGCGTGTTATTATTGCAAAGAGAGAGGGGCCGGGAGCTTGGCTGGCGAGAGCTCCACGTCGTCCTTGTCCGTCCGTCCGCCTGACACGCTTTCAGCAGAGGCCAAACCTACGCTGGCCCCAGGGACGTGCTGGCCATTGGGAAAAGCGGGACAACTCCCGAACGGCCGGTCCAGGCCGGCCATTAGGAAAAAATGTAAAATAAAATGTCTGTCCATTTTGGGGGCTGGGCGGCCAACAAAGTAAATCGGGCAGACACCTCATATCTCCAAGTTTCAAATTTGTACATTCTTTCGCAAAGCAAAGCCCTGCTTCATCATACATTACAAGGCTGTTGCACAAAAGTAGTGAAAACAGCAGATCTACAAACACGCGGTGCGAGGCATTGTGTGCTTGTAGATCGGCTGTTTTCACTAGTGTAAATAATTTTTTAAATGATAAATACAAAACAAACGGTTTTGGACATGTAAGGTTTCTACCTGACAACGACAAAATATAACTCATGTAATTGGCCCACTGGCTTGTCACTTGTCATGATCTGAAATGGCAAATATTTGAGTAGCAGCAGCGCTATATAGAGAGATCTCTCTCTATAGCGCGCAATGAGGGCCTCTCCAACTCTTTTTCCCGGGCTGAATCAGGGGCCCAGCATGTCCCTGGCTGGCCCCAAAACTTACCGCCCGCCGGTGCCAGACTCGCGAGTCTAAATGGGTGAGACCGAGAAGGGGTCTCTATCGTCGTAAATAACGCAGACTTGTCTGTGATGGTCACGGACGCGGGTGATTTAATACCCCTGTCATAAAGTATTACATTTTAATTGATCTTGATCTGAAAAAAGACTGCAGTTGATTCCTTTGTACGCCTAACATCACTTTCAGCTTTTCATTCCATTTGATCTCCAAACTTTTTAAGTGGCACCGTAATGAACGCGTTCAGATCTCTTTAGTCAAGACAAATTCGGCACCATTTCCTACTTGACTCCCAAACATAACCTGATTAATATGAAAATATCAAAGAGTAAAGTATTCGCTCTTTCATATCAACAGTGGTGGAGGGAACTGTAACAAAACAAACACCGCAGAATGGAACGAAGAGCATTCTTGACACGGAACCTGACAGTCTTATCTTTTCACTTGAGTTCCCGCTGTATACTTCACAACATCAGTTTAAGAACCCGAGAAACTCTGGAGACTCGCTCGACGACATCAAACGGAAAAGGTAAAAAAAATAAAACAATAGTGTCACTGACATTCCCCCCAAAAAACCCAGCACAAACAGAATTATTCAGACACAGACAGAGAGAGAGAGAGAGAGAGAGAGAGAGAGAGAGAGAGAGAGAGAGAGAAAGAGAGAGCGTGCGAGACAGTAGAGGAGCGCCATCAAATACCCGGAGAGCTAATGACACTTGGTTGAAGGCAGCGATCTCGGAGCAGTTTAGAAGCCGGCGGAGCCAGAGTTCAGCAGTTTAAGCCATTCAGAACGGGTACGCGTTATTGCGTATTATTATTTTATGCTTCAACTATTGAAAAATAGCAGATATACAAGCTCACAGCCATTAACATTTGAGCTTGTAGATCTCCTATTTTCAAAAATTGTGAACATTGGAATTTTGACCCGATTTTGACCCGATTCCATAAGTGTCTTTTGAATCCTTCTAAGGTTTTTTTGAAAAACCCTATGTTTCTATGTCAGTGGTTCTCAAACCTTTTCATCTGAAGGACCACCCAAAAATTATATTTATTTGGCCACGGACCCCCATCTCAAAATATTTAGTTCCAGGGACCCCCCCCAGAAGCAAAATTTGAGTTACAAACGTTCACTTAAAAAAATACATATATTCAAAGATTTTCACACATTTTCACAACTTTTAAAAAATAGCAGATCTACGAGCTTGTATATCTGCTATTTTTTTCAATAGTTAAAGCATTCAATAATCCTCGGCTAAATGGGTTAAACTGTCACGGAAGTTAAGGAGGCTTTTCCTGGCATTTTAATCTAGGGAGAGAGAGCTGAGGTGGTGGCGGGGGTTGGGGTGGGGTGGGGTGGGGTGGGGTGGTACGTCTGGAAGAAGTGAGTTCCAGGGCTAGCAAATAATAACAAGGACACGGCCCGCCTCCGAACAAAAAATGAGCCCTCATCATTTTGCCGTGTTGCGGACAGTGCGGCGCGTTGCGGAGGGCATACGGTGCAGTGAGGGATGGCAGGCCCGGTTCGCTTCATCCTCTCTCTTTCTCTCCCGACCTCATCCATCTCCATAGGGCCCGGGCCCGGGCTCCTCTAATGGATATTCATGTTGCCGAGCCAATCCACTCCCGGGGAGGAATAATATCACATCATCTCCAAGCTCCGATAACGGAAGCAAGAGTCTGTCCTCACATGGGGGTGGAGGAGGGTGGAGGGGAGGGTTTGCTGTCGGGTGGAAACCTTGTGTGTCCAAAACCGTTTGTTTTGTGTTTATCGCTTTGAAAACGATTTAAACGAGTGAAAACAGCCGATCTACAAGCACACAACGCCTCGCGCTGCGAGGCGTTGTGTGCTTGTAGATCTGCTGTTTTCGCTACTTTTGTGCGACGGCCTTGTATGATGAAGCAGGGCTTTACTTTGCGAAAAACAATTTACACATTTGAAACTTGGAGATACGAGGTTTCTGCCCGACAGTGACGATATGCTGTTGCCGTCGGGTGGAAACCTTGTATGTCCAAAAACTGTAACTTTTTCAGGAAACAAAGAAAAAAGGACATGCGTTCCTAAGAAGGTTATTATTTAGTCAAAAGCTCTTGTTACTTGCGCCAGCAGAGGGCGCACGTACTGCGTTCGCCTGCATATGTAGGTAGGTAGGTAGGTAGGTTGGTAGGGGGGTAGCTGTGTGTTTTTAAGCCCGTAGTCCAACCAGGGACCAGGATTTCTGGCAACGTCATCATTAACTGCCAATGAGGGACCAGCATTCCTAGTGATGCCAGTGGTGATGTCACTGGCATTGCCAGTGGTGATGCCAGTGGCGAGCGCAACGCTCGGCTGGCGCACAAGTATGGCCGACTTGTGCACAAGACTTAAGTTGACACCTCGACAGAGTGCTGTTCTAGTTAATACGTTTCAGCGGTTCAATAGTCACACAACCCGTGGACGCACTTAATCACTTTCACATTCATCAACAACGTGCAGCAAAGACAGCAGATCTACAATGCGTCGCCGCATTTTCGACAAAAGTTGGCGCCATAATAGGGATACATATACGGCTACATAAATTGCCAGAGAATAACATAAAACATATTTCAAGAAAACTAATGCCGTGTAGTACCAACGCAGCCGTCTGGTCGATTTGCAGTACAAGCTTCAGTACTTGTTAAATCCTTGTCTCCCGCCCCCATAAATAGCAAACATATGAGCGTGCGGCACATAATTGAGCCATGCATCTAATTTGGTAGAGAGAAAAAAGAAATACCTTGACGATCCATGTCTTACCTTGGCACTGTATCTAAGCAGCGCCTGAGGGGAAAGGTATGCACGCTCATGCTAAAACACAACGATGCCCATCTATTTTCTGCTCGTTTATGAGTGCTGATTGTGGGCTGTGTTATGATGTACATGTACGTGACTGCACAAACATGAACTTATTAGAAACTAGTCTTAAGACACCTCATCAACTCCACGAACTTCGAAACATTGCGAAGAAATAAAGAATAAATAGAAATGCTCGGGAAACGTTCATGAAGTCATGTCTCTGGAAGTGGGCCATGCCTTCACATTGTCTGTACGCACATACACACACACACACGCCTGTCATCAGGGGCGTCACACCAAATTCTGGGCCCTGGGTACAAGGATTCACTGTGGGCCCCCCCATGAATGTTAACTATTGAAAAATAGCAGATATACAAGCTCACAGCGCGGCACCGAGTGCCGCGCTGCGAGCTTGTAGATCTGCTATTTTTTTTAAATTGTGAAAATGTGTGGAAGAAACCTATGTTTCCATGTCAGTGATGTTCAAACTTTTTCATGTGAAGGACCCCCAAAATGATATGAATTTGGCCACGGACCCCCATCTCAAAATATTTAGTTCCAGGGACCCCCCCGGAAGCAAAATTTGAGTTACAAATGTTCGCTTAAAAAATACATATTCAAAGATTTGCACACATTTTCACGACTTTTCAAAAATAGCAGATCTACAAGCTCGCAGCACGGCACTCGGTGCCGCGCTGTGAGCTTGTACAGGTATATCTGCTATTTTTCAATATCTAAAGTTACTAGGGCCCCTCCACCTTGGGCCCTAGTAACTCAGTCCCACTTTCCTACCCCTTGTGACGCCCCTGCCTGTCATGTGCGTGCACACGGGACGGGGAGAGAGCTGGCGAAGGAATTGCTACAGCTGTTCACTCCGACAACGACCTTCCATCTTCCTTTGGTCCTCTTTTGTCTTAAAACATCGGTAGCGAAATAACATATGCTATCGAAAGACGCCGTTTTCCATTTCGCTTTAGATCAAAAAAAGTGAGTTCAACGTGGGCAGGTTAAAAAACCCAGAGAACACACGATGGGACAGTGATGTATAGGACATGTCATTGAAGTGAATGTGAGCTAATAGGTATAAGAGAGGAAGGGGTTAACTTATTTAGGCCTAGAATTATTTTATGCTTTAACTACTGAAAAATAGCAGATGTACAAGCTCACAGCGCTTGTAGATCTGCTATTTTTGAAAAATCTTGAAATTTTTCAATATATATTTTTCAAAGCAAACTTTTGTGACTCAAATCTCTGCTTCTGGGGGGTCCCTGGAACAACATATTTTGAGATGGGGGTCTGCGGCAAAATACATATAATTTTGGGGGTCCTTGACATGAAAAAGTTTGAGAACCACTGATTTAGAGGATCGGGCCAAATCTTGAAAATGTGTGCACATTTTTCAATATATATTTTTCAAAGCAAACTTTTGTAACTCAAATGTCTGCTTCTGGGGGGGGTCCCTGGAACAACATATTTTGAGATGGGGGTCTGCGGCAAAATACATGTAATTTTGGGGGTCCTTGACATGAAAAGGTTTGAGAACCACTGATTTAGAGGAAGGGTCGGGCCAAAGATATTCAAAGACTTTGCACACAATTTCACAATTTTTCAAAAATAGCAGATCTACAAGCTCGCAGCGCGGCACTCGGTGCCGCGCTGTGAGCTTGTATATCTGCTATTTTTCAACAGTTAAATCATAAAATAATGCTTAGAGTGGTTAAAATCTAACGCGACTCGGGGGCGCGTTCCCGGTCTTTGAGAGTTAAAAAACCCCCCTGCTATTTCCATACGCCTTGATTTTGCTTGTACGGAGGCCAAGCGGTTTTGTCTTTGTGCTTTTTCAGAGCGATGTTCTACCGGGGGGGACGAATGAATCCCGCTGGTATAATCATTATGAGACCAAGTTGAAATGTCTGCCGAAGCACGTATTTGCGCTCTAATGGGAGCTGCCAGAGGTGTTCTGTCTTCTCTCATCGGACTCCCGGAGAAAGACGTTTCCATCCTCTGACACACGTTACGAACACGGAGCCAACGATAAAGGTAACGTTAACTCTGAAAGACCGGCAACGCGCTCCGAGTCGCGTTAGATTTTAACCACTTTAACCGTTATTTTATGCTTTAACTATTGAAAAATAGCAAGATATACAAGCTCACGTGTGAGCTTGTAGATCTGCTATTTTTCTAATGTGTGCACTGAAAAATGTGCACACATTTTCACTATTTTTCAAAAATAGCAGATCTACTGTACAAGCTCGCAGCGTGGCACTCGGTGCCGCGCTGCGAGCTTGTACATCTGCTATTTTTCAATAGTTAAAGCATTCAATAATTCTGGGCCTAAATGGGTTAAGAGCTTGTTGTTGTTTCTAGGTACAGACTGACATCAAACAGAACAGAGCTAACTAATCAAGGAAGGCACGGACGCCAACTCATGAAATCCAAGAATAAAAAATAAAAAAACAGAACAAAAAAAGAGCCCATAACTATTTCAATCTGGGCTCGTTTGAAAAGCACTCGACTAAACGTCCAAAAAAAGTCATACATTTGCATTGCGCGGGACGTCTCGGCGACGACGTCCTCAAACTCAAGACTGCAGGTAGCGTCATCTATACTGACAAACAACACAACCAAGAAAACATCGCCTAACCCATTTAGGTCTAGAATTATTGAATGCTTTAACCAGTGAAAAATAGCAGATATACAAGCTCACAGCGCGGCACCGAGTGCCGCGCTGTGAGCTTGTAGATCTGCTATTTTTGAAAAAAAGTCGTGAAAATGTGTGCAAATCGTTGAATATGTGTATTTTCAAAGCGAACGTTTGTAACTCAAATTTTGCTTCTGGGTGGTCCCTGGAACTAAATATTTTGAGATGGGGGTCCGTGGCCAAATACATATCATTTTGGGGGTCCTTCACATGAAAAAGTTTGAGAACCACTGACATAGTAGTCTCTCAAGAACAGACTAACTGAGCTCCAGTTAAGTGAAAAGGACCTTTTCTTTGACGATGGCTGGCCAGATTGCTGACATAGAAACATATATATATATATTTTTTTAAACCTTAGAAGGATTCAAAAGACACTTATAGAATCGGGTCAAAATTCAGATCTTCACGATTTTTCAAAAATAGCAGATCTACAAGCTCGCAGCACGGCACTCGGTGCCGCGCTGTGAGCTTGTATATCTGCTGTTTTTCAACAGTTAAAGCAAAAAACAATGATACACAATAATGTGCACCCGTTCTAAATCGCCTAATAATGCTCAAAGTTACCCATAAGACTGTCAAAACCCCTCTCCCTTCAGAACAACAATCCTCTTTCCGCTCTCTCTCTCTCTCTTTCTCTCGACGTGAGCATTGCGGTCGCCCATTAGTCATGTTATCCCCATCCAGATGTCTGGCGGAGGCGCGTAGATAGGGAGGAGAGGGAGGAGATAGCAGCAGGTGTAGATCTCTCTGAGCCCAGCTGAGCTTCTAAAAGGCAGTGCTTAGCACCCACCGCTCCGTCATCTGTCCTCTCCACCGGGCTTTTCGACAGCCCCATTGCTCATCATTTACCCTGTTTCTGGCAAAACACGGAGCCTTTTTTTTCCCCTAATGGGCCGCCTCTGAACGCTTCCAGATGTTTGTTTATTTGTTGTGCAGGCGACTGTAAAACAGTTTACTCTTAGTTTGGATGCGTTCCTGATGCTTTTTCGCGGGGGTTGGCGGAACAGGGGCGTCACAAGGTGGGGGGGGGGGGGGAGTGGGACGGGGTTACTAAAGCCTCTATCAGAGTCCAGGGTGAAGAGCTATTCACTTCACCGCGGTGTAGTTTTCTAGCTATCACCTAAAAATACATAACAAAGCCTAGGTGATAGCTAGGAAACTACAACGAGGTGAAGTGAATAGCTCTTCACCCTGGACTCTGTTAGAGCCTTAAGGCCCAAGGCGGAGGGGCCAGTTTTTAGCTATTGAAAAATAGCAGATATACTGTACAGGCTCACAAGCTTGTAGATCTGCTATTCTCGAAAAGTCGTGAAAATGTGTGCAAATCTTTGAATATATGTACTTTTTAAGCGAACACTGTGACTAACTTTTATTTTGCTTCTGGGGGGGTCCCTGGAACTAAATATTTTGAGATGGGGGTCCGTGGCCAAAATACATATCATTTTTGGGGTGCTTCACGTGAAAATATGTGAGCACCACTGACATAGAAAACGTATAGGTTTTTCAAAAAACCTTAGAAGGATTAGATTTTTCGATTTTTCAAAAATAGCAGATCTACAAGCTCGCAGCGCGGCACTCGATGCCACGCTGTAAGCTTGTATATCTGTTATTTTTCAATAGTTAAAGCACAAAATGTGAGTGAAGCCTTGTACCCAGGGCCCAGAATTTGGTGCGACGCCCTTGGTGGGGAAGGGAGAGAGGAAAGGGAAACGTGTGCGTGCGTGAGTGCGTGCGTGCGAGCACACACGTCCGCGGCGTAGATTGCCCCGGACACATGTAAAGCGAAACCCGCCAACTAACATTGAGTCGTCCCATGGGTGTTTTTCTGTTTTTAAGGCTCGCCCTTCTTCAGGGGGTTTTAATAACAGTTGTGCGTCGTTTTTTAAAATACATGCAGTACAACATAAGCTGGAAGTGTGCCCAGCACAACGACGACTAAAAGGGACGCCACACTGGAAGGATCGCTCCTCTTTCCTTTGTCCCGGTGGTGCTAAAAAGATATCCCTTTTCATTTCCTGCTCGTCGCCGTCGACCATCCTCGGCGAGGGAAAGGACATTATCAAATCTGATCTGATGCCGAAACCTCACTGCAGAAGTGGTGACTGGTCGACTGACATGTTTATTGAAAAACACGGCGAGATAACGAACGACTTTTCATTACGAAGAGAGAATCTTAAACCGCGAGCGTGGAGGAGATCAATCACAAAAAAAAAAATGTGAGGCATCTTGTACGGTACATTTCTAAACTAAAGCTATAATTAGATCTATTGAATAAACATCAGGCTCATTCTCCAGAATGTGTCATGGTAAGGAGACGACAGGCCCGGTGATAAATCACGTAGCACGCCGTTTCTGTGCTCGACCTTAATCATCTCAAGGCGCGGTCGGGGGAAAGCAGCACGCCATTTGACATCGCTTTTTTAGCCACACGAACCCCTATAGCTTCCCTATTCCGGGAATGTCATAATTGGGTGAAGATTCCGCGGGAGTATAGCCAAACATTCGCCGTTCCGACGCGATGTGTTGTGAGCTTGTAGAGCCGCAATGTTGGGCAAAGAAGAGAGAGATCTGGTGCCGAGGGAAGAAAAATAGAGGGGTCCGAATCCCTAGAGGGAATCCCAGTCAACAAAGTATATCGTCTTTGTCAGGTGGAAACCTCGTATCTCCAAGTTTCAAATGTGTACGTTCTTTCGCAAAGCAAAGCCCTGCTTCATCATACAAGGCCGTCTCACAAAAGTAGTGAAAACAGCAGATCTACAAGCACACAACGCCTCACGGGTTTTCACCCGACAACGACGATATCCTTGTTGTCAAGGGGCAACCTTGTATGTCCAAAACCATTGGTTTTGTATTTATCATTTAAAAAATGATTTAAAATTGGGAAAATAGCCGATCTACAAGCACTGTAGATCGGCTATTTTCACTAGGTTTGTGCGACAGTCTTATGATGAAGCAGGGCTTTACTTTACAAAAACATACACGTTTAAAACTTGGAGGTACAAGATTTCTGCCCGACAGTGACAATATACCGTTGTTTCCTATTGAGTGAGTGGCACATTTCACCCAGGTTTTTTTCACCTCACTCACGTCACTTTGTCTGCTGACCTCGCTCATTAACGAAATAAACAGAAAATAAAAACAAAACAATTCACAGGAGGCAAGCAGTGATCACCCCACGATGTGGCACTGTAATGTAGTTTCAAATGCACTACATTGCAGGCGCTTTTTGAGAGTGGAAAAATAATAAGACACGTGTGACATCTGGGCAGCTGGCCCCAGGAAATGTGCCAAGCTCAATAGGGAACAACGGTACAGTAGGGATTAAGTGGCTAATGCTACAGTATAACAGTAGCATCCCAAACGGTACATACATGCTTCCATTTTTTTTTACTCTCCCAAGTTAAATGAAAAAGGAGGACTTCTTGTACTGCTCGCAGACAGACAGGACAGACTGTACTTTGGGGCTGGGACTGTGGGGACACAGAGCGGCCCTGACAGCTGGACCGAGGTGACGGGGCAGAGAGCTGGAGCCAAGGTGACAGTAAGCTCCGGGATCCTCCAGCAGGCCTCCTGTCTGCCAGACTATAGACTGCACTCCACTCCGTGTCACACCTTTCTCCAAGACACCCCGCGCCCACACACAAACACACACGCGCGCGCACGTACGCGTGTACACCTTGTTCACTTTAAAGGACAACTTTAGTTTTTTTACAACAAGGGTTCATATAAAAGATGAGTGTTCAAATTATTTCATTTACTTCTTTCTATTGTTTTAGAGATTCTTATTTCAGTGGTTGGGGCATGCATACAAGTGGCTAAATATGTCAGTTTACACAAAATAAGCCCATTCTCAAGGTGCAACGCAACCTTTCATGGTTGGATGTGACTTATGGGGGCTAGGAGTGTTACTGTAAATAGTATTAAAGAAACTGCTGGCTTATTGTGTCTAAAAAGACATATTCAGCCACTTGTACGCATGCCCCATGCGTACGCATGCCCCACATTTTAGCACGGTAAACGCGATAAAACAATAGAACGAAGCAAATGAAAACATTTTAACGTCGGGTTCAGGACTCGAACCCGTGGCGCGCTGTCAGGCATCATCAGAGCCTATGTGGTCTGCGCCTGGACCGCCAAGCCAGCAGGGCAAGCTTCTAACACTTATCTTTAACATAGCCTGCTTCCGTCGTCTCTCTTATCTGCGTCTTTAACCTTTGCTCTTCCGTCTACTCTCCGCTAATTGTTTGACCTCTATGAAAAACAGACGATTTGTGTTTGGCGATGTGCGGTTAACGATCGTCCCTTGGCTCTTCCTCTTCCTCTCCCTCCTCTCGGTTAGCAGTGGTGTAAAGTAAGCACCAGGGACGTGCAGAGAATGTTAGAGAGGCAGGGGCTGAAACTTCCAAAAGGGCCTTTTAGTGGAAGCACCAACAATAGCAGACCTCCAAGCTCACAACACGTCGCGCTGCGACTGCGACGCGTTGTGAGCTTGGAGGTCGGCTATTTTCGGTACTTGATACCACACTAAACTAATCATAATCAAGAGAATACTGGAGATGTGGCATATAATGGCATGGAATTCTACACGGAGAGGGAAATTCTTTCAACACAACATGCTGCATTCAAGTTCAGGAGAGTTTGGACAAGGCAGATTTCTTGAATGCTGCCTTCAGGTACGGCATGGAAAGAAGGCATTTGCATTTCTTTCACCATAGTAAAATGGTCATTCATGGTCTGGAAAGGGAAGTTTTTACAGACGAATAAGGGGCTCAAGCCCCCTTTGATGTCTATGTGTGGCGGAGAGAGTCGCAGCCCCAGCCTGAAGCCTCAAAAGTCTAGTATCTGCTCTCGTTCCATAGGGATGTCCCTTTGGAGTGATGGTTAAGATATTGGACTTTCACGTGGGAAACCCGGGTGGGGGAGGTTCGGATCACCTCCGTTACATATGTGTGCACTTGCGTGCTGGGCAGTGACCTGCCACTGCCAGAGCAGGACTCGCTTTGTGGGGGGAGCTTCCAAGCTGTTGTAATTACCTGTGGCACCCGGTGCTCTGGGGCTTGTGCACAGGTGACATGGAGGTGGGGGGCACAGGGGAGAAGAAAAGGAAGGTTCTTCCCGTGTGCAGATGACAGCGTGTTGTCAGACCTGCTACCTGTCTCCCTGGCTGGGGCCAGGCTAAAACCCAGCCAGCACTGAGGGAGAGCACACGTACGTGTCCACATTATGCACACACGCATATCGTCGTTGTCGGGTGGAAAACTTGTATGTCCAAGACCGTTCGTTTTCAGTCGAGTCCACCTAAAGCGAGTCCAAGTCAAGTCCAAGTCATATGGGGTTCGAGTCCGAGTCGAGTCCGAGTCAAGAGCCCCTGGGAGGGGGTCGAGTCCGAGTCGAGTCCGAGACCAATGGGAGGCGAGTCCGAGTCGAGTCCGAGACCAATGGTAGGCGAGACCGAGCCGAGTCCAATTTTCACACACACACGCACACGCACACGCACACACACACACACACACACACACACACACACACACACACACACACACACACACACACACACACACAAACAATGCAAGAACCCCCCGTTCATGTGCATTCACCTGTCTGGTGTTTCCTACCAATACCTTTCAAATTAATGGCTTGTCTTCAAATTAAATCAATAGGTCTCCCCAAATTACCTTTGGTTGCTGTCAATGCTGTGGTTTAGGTTTGAGTTTTTTTTTGGGAGAGGTAGTTTTTACCCATACCAATTTTCTGTCTAAGAACTAGACATTTGAGTTGCTACAATTACATTTTCTCCCAGGCAGAGAACAAGTACTTTAGTGTACAAATAAGACTTGGCATATACTGCAGTACAATATCCCAAATCACAGACGATAATTAGGCCTATCCAATCTAATATCATGATATGGATATAATATTGATGCCCATGCACCAAAAGGCCAAGTGATAACAAAAATTATATTATTTAAAAAAGAATTATGTCTACTACTGTAATCTATAACATTTTTAAACATTGCTGTTATAGTTGCATTGAAATAGAGCATGCATGATTATAGCAAAACGTTTTTTTCAAACAAACTCTTATCTTAATATTTTATTTTGACTAAAAGCTAAAATAAATAAATAAGGTTTTCCCATTCAAACACATAGCAGTATGTGCCTGTCATGTTTAAGGTGAGAAATGTAGGCTACACTATGTCATTAGTCTGATGCCTTTCAAGTATATACAAGGCAAAACAATACCCCATGTCACTGCTTCAAGTTGTTTTGATTCGTTTTAACCTCTCTACAGGGACTTACAATGTTACACTTCTCTCTGTTGATCAGTGCACTTTAAAACTTTCGGACGAGGCTTGCTTAACGAGTAATAGACTACACCTGGAAATACAAAAATACGTAAATTCTTAATCCAGCTGTACAGGTGGATTAAACTACACATGATCACAAAGGCTTGTGTTTGGAAGCTGTTAGGACTTATTTATTTGGGGACGCAAGGATATCCTGCAGGTAAGAGGAAAGTGGACTGTTGTGCTGTTGTCTGTTTGGCGAAAAAAATAACTTCTGGGAAGATTAGATGCTTGCTGCTGTGCTGAGCGGGGGGGGCTCTACGTGTGTGTGCCTGTGTGTGTGCGTGCGTGCTACTACTGTGTGCCTATCAGATGCGCGTCAGAATGCTCCGTTACTTAACAAGGCAGCTCTCTTAATGTTAACGTGAATGCGCTCCTCATATGGATATAACATTTATTCCATTGTAGTGACTTGACTCGAGTGGACTCGGTGGGGGGCGAGTCCAAGTCAAATTAGACCGAGACCGAGACGAGTCCAAGTCAAATTAAGGGCGAGACCGAGACGAGACTGAGTCAGTGAACATTTGGACTCGAGTCCTGACTCGAGACGAGTCATTGACTCGAGTACTACAACACTATCGTTTTGTAATTATCGTTTTAAAAATGAACTAAACTAGTGAAAACAGCAGATCAGATGCTTCTAGATCTACGTTTTCACTACTTTTGTGCGACCGCCTTGTATGATGAAGCAGGGCTTTACTTTACAAAAGAACGTACAAATTTGAAACTTGGAGATACGAGGTTTCTGCCCGACAGTGACGATATGCACACACGCATATGCACACACACCAGTGTTGATTTCGTCGACTAAAACTATGACAAAATGTTTCTTGTCGACTGCGTTTTTTTCACAGACGAAAACTAAATAAAAACTACATAAAAACTAAGCTGTGATGACTAAAACTAAGACTAAATATATTGACAATTTCGTCAACAGAATAAAAACTAGACTAAAACGTTAGGGAGGGACTAGTGGAGAAGAGAGTCATTTTATGTTTGGTTGCTCTCAGGTGTTGCGTGCTGAAAATAGCCGATCTACAAGCTCACAACGCGTTGCGCTGCGACACGTTGTGAGCTGGTAGATCGGCTATTTTCAGCACACAGCCAAGTGTAAAATCAGTCATTACGAAGCCTTCAAGTCCTGCCAAAATACATTTTAGTTGACTAAATCAACTGTAGATTTAGTCGCCTAAAAACGTATGATATTTAGTCGACTAAAATTAGACTAAAACTAATACTTTTCAGGTGACTCAATTATGACTAAAATTAAATGACACTTTATTCAAAAGACTGACTAACACTAAATCAAAATTTGCTGTCAAAAACAACACTGAAACACACACACACACACACACACACACGCACACGCACACGCACACGCACACGCACACACACACGCACACACACACGCACACACACGCGCACACACACGCGCACACACACACGCACACACACACGCACACGCACACTTAAGTTTGTGTTAACATACTTGAGAGGACACAAACATTTTATGAATGGTATATTTAAAGAGATGGTGTCATAGTTTTGTACTTTCTGTTTTGTATGTGTCTATGGCATACATGGGCAACTGGCAAGCCCGGGGGCCACGTTCCCCACCTTCACTTGATGCGACCCTCAGGTTAGGAATACTGATTTATTATTGATTTCAGCTGTTACAATTCCAAACATGTGAACATGAGCCACTTTACTTCAGTCTATATTAGAAGCTTAATGACTAGTACTGGTCTTTTTTTTAATGTCTGATGTATTTGTATTTAAGTTCATAAAGTTAACATAAGACCATGTAAATGCATTTGAAATAAAATAAAATTTTTACTTTTCAGGATTCCAATTCAAAAATAGCTAAAAATGCTTCTGGATTCCAATTTAAAAAAAATTGCGGATCTACAAGCTCAAAACGTGTCGCGTTGCGACGCGTTTTGAGCTTGTAGATCCGCTATTTTTTGCTATTTTTGACTGTATTTGCATTGTGGCCCTCTGGAGTGAATGTTAAGTGGCCCTTTCCATCATCAAAGTTGCCCACCCCTGGTCTATGGAATCAACATTACTCTAATAGACCCCCAGGTGTGGTTATAATATGCAAATAATATCTACACCTCCCTGTGTATTTTTGGTTACTTCCTGAAAGCTGAAATCCTTGTGAGTCAAAAGGCCCAATTGAAATGCACCGCTTTAATGACGTCATAAAATCATCCCCTCCCCTTTTTACCATACAGCAACACTGTGGGTGTGGCTAACTTCAGATGGGTTAACACCCACCGGAAAACCAGGTATACTTAGCCTAATGAACAGCTGGGTGTGGCAACACAAAAATATAATTTTAAAGGAGAATTCCGTGCTGAATCGCTTTCTCGCCTCTTTTTCTTGTTATTTTCTCTCCAAAAAAAGTGTTCCAGGTGTTATTTGTTTAAAAAAATGCAATATTGTCCATTTTGGTAGCAATAAGGAGCCTGGTGGTTGAGGTCCTTGCAGGTGGCGATCAGTATTACCACAGTTGGAACTCTATCAACTAGGGATGGGACGATAAGCAAAAAAATACTCCCGATAATCGTATCGTGGAGATTTGATTTATCGTGATATCATCCTCCATCATGCACTGGGATCAATTCACCTTTTATTTGCAGAGCTGCATATCCGGTACCATTTAAACCCTCTATAATTGGTAAAAGGTACTTATATAATATACGTACTTGATACAGTTTCCTTTTCCACTCTCTATCAGTCTTTGCCAAAAAATAGCCGAACGTTGTGAGCTCTGCTATTTCTTGGCAAATGTTCCGTCCCAGGATAATGGATTTTGATTATCGTGATAATATCGTAAATCGCAATTTCTTTTGTCACAAATAATCGTGCTATGACATTTTCATATCGTCCCATCCCTTACTCTCAACGAATTATGCTGCAGTGTGTGTGTGGCCGCCGTAGCGTTCCCAGTCGGGTACGCCACGTAGCGGCTTAGCATTTCTGTCCGTGCGCGCGCGTGTGTGTGTGTGTGTGTGTGTGTGTGTGTGTGTGTGTGTGTGTGTGTGTGTGTGTGTGTGTGTGTGTGTGTGTGTGTGTGTGTGTGTGTGCATTTCTATACCGAGCATGAACAGGAAGGGGAGAGAGAGACCAGACGACAGGGAGACATTTATCATGGTCTCTTGTCCGCGCCATGCAAAACAAGCAGGCGATGAGGAAGACCGCCGAGTACGGGAGCAGCAGAGGTCATTTGGTTAGCACCTTAGCCCCCCCCTCCCCCTCCCCTCCCCTCCACACACACACACAGATTACCCACAACTCCCTCCTCCCCCTCCATGGAGCCAAGGACAGATCTATGTCATGAAAACCTGACCAGCCGTGGAGGTGGAGGAGGCGTTGGCAGGGGCGTCACAAGTGGAGGGGAAGTGGGACTGAGTTACCAGGGCCCAAGGTGGAGGGGGCCTTAATTATTTTATACTTTAGCTATTGAACAATAGCAGATCTACAAGCTCACAGCGCGGCACCAAGTGCCACGCTGCAAGCTTGTAGATCTGCTATTTTTGAAAAATCTTGAAAACGTGTGCAAATCTTTGAATATATGTATGTTTTACATTTGTAACTGCTTCTGGGGGGTCCCTGGAATTAAACATTTTGAGATGGGGGTCCGTGGCCAAATACATATCATTTGGGGTTCCTTCACAGGAAAAGGTTTGAGCACCACTGACATAGAAACATGGGTTTTTCAAAAAAACCTTAGAAGGATTTGAAATATTCAAAGACTTTTTCAAAAATAGCAGATCTACAAGCTCGCAGCGCGGCACTCGGTGCGAGCTTGTAGATCTGCTATTTTTCAATAGTTAAAGCACAACACAACACGTAATGCGTTCCAAGTTTAAATGGGTTAAACCCCCTCCTCCCCCTATGAAGAACATTCATGGGGGGCCCCCCGCAGTGAATCCTTGCACCCAGGGCCCCAGAATTTGGTGCGACGCCCCTGGTGGTGCATGGAGGCGGTGCGGCTCTCAGGCCGACGTGAGGAGGGGAGAGGAGAGAGAGAGGGGACCCCGCCGTGCTTTGTCAAAATCAGACCCGGCTAAGAACAGTCCATTAACCCATTATTGACTGCTTTAACTAGTGAAAAATAGCAGATATACAAGCTCACAGCGCGGCACCGAGTGCCGCGCTGCGAGCTTGTAGATCTGCTATTTTTGAAAAATCGTGAAAATGTTTGCAAATCTTTGAATATATGTATTTTTTTAAAGCAAACGTTTGTAACTCAAATTTTTGCTTCTGGGTGGTCCCTGGAACTACATATTTTGACATGGGGGTCCGTGGCCAAATACATATCATTTTGGGCGTCCTTCGCATGAAAAGGTTTGAGAACCACTGACGTAGTAGTCTCTCAAGAACAGACTAACTGAGCTCCAGTTGAAGTGAAAAGGACCTTTTCTTTTACGATGGCTATAGCCAGATTGCTGACATAGAAACACATACTGTATAGGTTTTTCAAAAAACCTTAGAAGCATTCAAAAGACACTCAGACAATCAGGTCAAAATTCTAAATGTCACGATTTTTCAAAAAAAGCAGATCTACAAGCTCGCAGCGCGGCACTCGGTGCCACGCTGTGAGCTTGTATATCTGCTATTTTTTTAATAGTTAAAGCATAAAATAATAGTGTACCCGATCTGACTGGGTTAAAAGGTGAGCGGATCTGACACATGAAATATTCTCCCCTCCGTCTCAGATGTGGGCCGCGGTGACAGTCTCCATTTGTTACTTTTATGATGCGGCCGCTGCTGCAGCCTTAGATAACACAGCCCTCATCCTCGCCCTTCACCTTCTCTTTATGTCCCCAAGCAGCAGACTATACTCCCACCCCATCCCCACCGGCTCCCCACCCCACCGGCTCCCATTTATTTATCTGCACTTCTTTAACACACTCGATTTGCTAAACGCGCGCAGCCGGGAAGACGGTCGTGGTAACACCCCCCCTCCCTCGCAATCAGCACTGCCGTGGAAAACGTAAATGTCTCTAACGGTGATAGCTAAGCTGCAGTGGCATGACATAGGTTTAACCATAAGTGTATCGTTGCTGTCGTGGCAGAAACCTCTTATATCCATATTTTAACGTATTTCTTTATTTTTGATTAACGGCAGTGGTGGTAAAAGTATCAATACTGCAATAGGAAATACTATGTTGCAAGTAAGAGTCGGGAATTAAAAGTACCAAGGTAGAAAGTACTCGTTATGCAGAATTTCCTTATTGAAGTTTTCGAATGTTTAAAAAATCTTTTGGAAATAGCAGATCTACAAGCTGCTATTTCAGCAGGTCTACAAGATCTGCTATTTCAGCAGATGCACAAGCTCCCAACACATTGTGAGCTTGTAGATACACACATTAATCGCTTAACTTTGGTTTATTGAAAATAGCAGATCTGCAAGCTCACGGCATGTTGCACTCACAAGTGTATTGTGTGTTTGTAGATCATCTGTTTTAGAAAATAATTACTGTATTCATCATTTCAGTAGTAAAAAAGTCAATATTGATGTCAATACTATTGTACTTGTAATGAAATTCAAAGTACAATGGCAGAATACATCCCTCCAGTCGCTCCAGTGGTGATAAGTAAGCTACAGTGGCATGACATAGGTTTAAGTCGGTTAAATGTAGGATGTAAACACTGGCATTGAGCCGGCCATGCATTATGCAGGGCATATACGCCACCATGTCACTAGTCGTTGTTCGGTGAACACTTGATGAACTTGGCCCAGGGTTTTTATCTTTTGTTTTGTTTGGCATCATTTGTGTGTACAGTAATGTGTATGTGTGTGCGTGCGTGTGTGTGTGTTATTGTACTTGTGAGGACCAAATGTCCCCTCAGGTATAGTAGAACTTGAGAAATAGAAAATGGACATTGGGAGGACAATTGTCATGGTCCTCACGAGAGAAATGTACCGTCAATTGGCTATGTTCCGCCATAAGGTACATTTTCAAAGACATTTTTAAAGACCGGGTGCGGTGTTTTTTTTCTCCCCCCTAACATGATCATCAGGTATTATGATTTTTACTTGGAGGAAGCTACATTTCGAAAAAGTGTACAGAAGTGTTAAGCTTGAACTCGGCTCGGCGGCGGCGGTCGATCCGAGCGAGGCACACACAAAGCCCGGGCGGTTCGTCCTGCCGCGGGTTTGTTTGATGATGGGAAGACAATGGGTTGCTGGAGTCAACTCAATAATATCAGAGGGAGATCAGGGGCTGTGTGTTGGTGGTATCAACAGATCAAGGATGGTTCATTCGGCACATGCATCCTCACACGCACACGCACACGCGCACGCACACACACACACACATGCACGCACGAACGCACGCACACACACACACACGCACACACACACACACACGCACACAGATCAATGAGCAGAACCCACGTCTCTCTCTCCGATATTTTCTCACTGTGCACGCATCACGCGGATGAGACGGGATCAATACCAACAGATATCATAAGTATAGCTCACGCTCAAGTTCACTCGATTCCCACTCTCCGCAACTGTCAGGGTTATGGCTCATATCTGCATAATCCATGGGGCTTTACTCCTCGTTGAACGCATGGCATTGTACTGTATACGTGCTCATTGTATGCATATTGTATACAGTACTGTAACTGTGTTAAAGTAATAGTTTTACTATTACTAGTCCACGAGGTTCTCAACCCGTGTGGGCCGCGTTGGTAGGGGTGTAACTGCGTCGAAATATCGTTTTTAATTAAAAGAAATCGAAGTATATCGACATGAAACCGGCTAAAATCGAGTCGTATCGTTTTACTTTCTATCGCATCGAATCGGAAGTGCAAATAATCGATTGTATCGATACTACCTACTTGTGCATTGTATTTAGCATTTTTGGAGCTGTGTGAAGCACAGGCTCCCTATACGTGGCCGTGTGGGTCTGTCTGTGTGTCTGTGTGTGTGTCTGTATGTAGCCTGAACTTCCTAAACTTCGGCACGCTACTAGTCCCACAGTTTTGCCACCACACACTCGCGCCATATGTCAAATCGACAGGCTTACTCGGGAATCGTGGGCTAGTAACTTGCTAAGAGAAAGGTTCAATAGTTTAATTGATATTAATTTATTAGTGAATTAATTTTCCCCATTGACTTATAATGGGAATCGCAAAAACTCACATTCAATTATTTGTCTCTCGCAAACCATAGGGGCTAGAGTTTCAAGACTTGGAGAGGAGGTTCATAATGATTTCAAGGATTAAATAAAAAATAATTGTGTCATTTGGCCGCATGGTGGCGCCATAACACCCCACTTTACGTTTTGGCCTGTAACTCTTGAACCGTAGGTCGGAAAATTAAAAATATTTTTTCCCTGGATTCCTTGGGTCATGACGCATCTCCCCATATGCCACGCCCATTTGCGCCATGATAGATTTTCCGCCATCTTGAATTTTCTCCAAAACACACTTTTTGCTCCTTTTCCTACATATTTTCTTCAAATGTCACAAAAATCGGTACACATGATCCACACACACACACACACACACACACACACACACACACACACACACACACACACACACACACACACACACACACACACACACACACACACAGGTTTGTCCATACAGTATGTGTTCAAATACAATGTTCATGTATTTGCCAGATAATCACTGTGTTTACTTATTTATATCCATAATAATACATGTTTCCCTTAAAAACCTGCACTATCCACACTTTTCACACAGATTTTATTTCTTTGCTAAATAGTGACTATATCGATTTTAAATCATTGAATCAAATCGTATCGCCATGAATGAACCAATATCGTCCATGTATCGTATCGTCAGCCATGTATCGTGGTATGTATCGAATCGAAAGAGTCTCCTCAAATTATGGGGGGGGGGGGGGGGAGCTTTTATGCCTTTATTGATAGGACAGTAGACTGACAGGAAATGGGGGGAGAGACGGGAAGTGACAGGCTGCAAAGGTTGTCCGGATCGGGAATCGAATCGGCGACGCCGCCAGGCATCCATGCCTATATGGCGATGCCTAAGGGTCCAGGGACCAGTAGGCCAGCGGGTGCCCCGAATGCTCAAATTATTGACTAAGGAATGTGACAAAAACCAAAAAGAATATCCACAAATTCAAGTCTCGATGGGGTGAATAATCAATAGAAGAAAAGTAATTTTGTGGGTGAACTATCCTTGTACTCAGTTAGTTTACCAGGGGGTCCGGGACCCCTAGGGGGTCCTCAGAGTTACTACAGGGGGGGCGCCAAATCTTTGTGTGAATGGATCATGTTTTTTACATTAACCACTTGAACCCTAGCATCCCTATTCTGAGTGGAACATTAGCCAAAAATAGCAGATCTACAAGCTTACAACGCCTCGCGCTGCAAGGCGTTGTTAGCTTGTAGATGGGCTATTTTTGGTAAAGAGGTTTGCAAAGTTTTTGATGGTTCAAGTGGTTAAATGTCTGAATAGACATTACTCCAACATGATGACAGTGCATGCTGTCAAACAAGTCTAAGCTGTCTAAGAAATCTATGAACATTTCTAATCTGCCACACAATTTTATACAATATGTAGTGGGAGGTCCCTGCTTTATCTCTCTCTCAGCTAACCTCGCCTACCAGGCTTTCTGGGGGAAAGCCTGGTGTTCCTTCACTACAGGCCATTTGGTTTCCGCCTAAAGCGCGGAAACCACTAGAAGAAGTGGTGTCGCTTTGATTTGGTTCCCCCCGTTTGTTTCCCCAACCCCTTTTAAAATGCTCGAGTAGCCTTGCGTAGTCTTGCCAGTTGCTACGAGTTGGACTAAAAGATACATATACCAAACACATTTTTCAAAAGCAAAACTACTCTGCACCAAGGAGTTTATTAGGTAGGCCCTAAAAGTATGTCCTTGAGCGCAGGGGAATCATTTTGGGTTAAAACTGAATCCGGTTTGATAGTTTCGGCAAATTGTAGTCCTTTGAGTACTACAACATGACGTAAAGTGGTTTCCTCTCCCGACCGGATCAAACCTCGAAAAGTGAAGTGATCCCAGACTAGATCAGCTGACGGGTCCTTGGCCTGAAAATGTTGAAGACCCCTGCTTTACACCACTTGGTGCTGGGGGGGGGGGGGTTCCTTACCTTTGTGGTTCTTGGCATCTCTGGACCCCGTGGGCAGCGGGGTGTAGGGCGTGGGACTGACGTCTGATCTGGGCTCAGCGGGTACCTGGGGGGAAAGAAGAGAGAGAGAGGCAGACACAAGAAGAGGCTGAATAAATATTGGAGGGGGAGACATGATAGACAAGGGCCGCGAAATGACAAGGATTTGTCGCCGCGGCTCGACTGTTCTGCCCGCCGTAAATCCTCAAGAGGAGAGGTACAGGAAACTGCAGGGGGAGCCCCCCCCCCGTCCAGGGGTGTCGCACCAAGTTCTGGGCCCTGGGTACAAGGATTCACTGTGGGCCCCCCATGAACCGGGAACGCATTGTTACGCATTATTTTGTGCTTTAACTGTTGAAAAATAGCAGATCTACAAGCTCACAGCGCGGCACTCGGTGCCGCGCTGCGAGCTTGTAGATCTGCTATTTTTGAAAAATCGTGAAAATTCTTATATTTCAAATACTTCTAAGGTTATATTGAAAAAAAAATATGTTTCTATGTCAGTGGTGCTCAAACATTTTCATGTATTACGGGACCCCCAAAATGATACGTATTTGGCAACGGACCCCCATCTCAAAATATTTAGTTCCAGGGTCCCCCCCCAGAAGCAAAATCTGAGTTACAAACGTTCGCTTAAAAAATACATAATATTCAAAGATTTGCACACATTTTCACGACTTTTCAAAAATAGCAGATCTACAAGCGCGCAGCGCGGCGCTGTGAGCTTGTATATCTGCTATTTTTCAATAAAGTATAAAATATTTCCAGGCCCCTCCACCTTGGGCCCTAGTAACTCAGTCCCACTTCCCCCCCCCCCAACCTTGTGACGCCCCTGCACCCCATGTCTGCTTTTATGGCCCAAACGTGGCAGGACATCTTTCATTGCTTTTTGTGTTGCATGGCCGAGCGGAAAAGGGAGCCCACATCCCCTTCTGCCTTTGATGATCTGTTCCACTGGCTGGTCGCTGGAGGAGGAGAGGTCAGGGGAAGCCTCTGTCGTGGTGACCTCCCGCGGGGCGGGGGGGGGGGGGGGGGGGGCACGGCCGGGTCAGACGCCACTCACTACTGACAAGGCCAAACATGGCTCCCCCTCGCTCCCCCACCACCCGCCACTGGCTTTCAGACGCCATTCATCCGCTATTGCAACTTGGACGTGTTATTTATCCACTTTCAACCTGGAGTCCCCTGTTTTAAGCTGGGTTCAAGACGAGTTTCCCAGTCAGTGGCAAAACCGTCTGGAGATGATGCGCTCTCTAGAGTAAAAAAAAGTCTTTGTGTTCTCTGGGTGCAGATTCTGGTAAGTATCAGGTAAGAAGGGGATATCCGCACTCTCTGAAATAATTTATTTCTTGTAGTTTTATTTCATTATAAAGCACAACAGCAGTCTCACCGTATATAAGACGGAACGGTTTCGGCCTGTGGCCTTCCTCAGCGTCTTTTTTTACTGACGCTGAGGAAGGCCGAAACCGCTCCGTCTTATATACGGTGAGACTGCTGTTGTGCTTTATAATGAAATAAAACTACAAGAAAGAAATTATTTCAGAGAGTGCAGATATCTTCTTTTTACCTTATGCTGGGTTCAAACCTGGATGGTTCAAGCAGCGCGATTACATACAAAGTGAACGCAAAGACGAGACGATGCACGACCGAGCGCGGCGCGAACGATCCGAAAGGGGCGGCGCGAACGGTCGCCTCGTATCATCGCCCCAAAATCCAACTGAAGCGACCTTCGCTTCACCCCCACTCCACCCATCGCGTCCTGACAGCCAATCAGCGTTGATGTTGTCCGGCAGAGACACAGAGATATTTTTTGGTGTTTGGAGTTGGGACTCCCTTTTTTCCCGGGTGTTTCGCATTGATTCCAACGGGACATGATTTTTTACCAAGGCGGACCTGCGTGACCAAAGCGAAGTGATAGAAGCGACTAAAATAGAAGAAATAGCTTCAGCTTTAGGCGTGTCGTCACAGCAAACATTTTCAAACATTAGTGTCTCCACTAGGCCAAAAGGCATGGCTGTCCGTTCGTCCGTCCGTCCGTCCGTCCGTCTGTGAACAGCTAATCTCTGCCACCAGGAGGCTGATTTGTGCAAACACATTTTTAGACACTACTACAGATTTTTTTCCAAACATCACGCAAATTAGTAGTATCTCTAATAGTCATTAAACTACGGTTCTTTCCGATTTTGGAGCCGTGGTCACACTGTCTCCTTAGCGTGACTGTGTGTGTAGGTATGTTTGTTAGTTTGCTAGTAACTTTGTAGCATGGCAATACCGCTGGTAACCAGTGGCAGGGCTGGGTGACCAAGTGGCGCTGTTGAGCAGGCCAGGGGCAAGTTAGGAAAATGTACTTCTAAATGAACTGCTCACATCCACCGCTCGCTTCAAACATGGGTTTGATTTGTTATATTCCATCCTGATTGGCTTTGATTAGTTTGAACAAAATGCCTCAAATCACAAACTAATTTTGCACACATATTCCCTATAGGCCGAAGAAGAAATGCCATTTTCACATTTTCACATCAGCCTCATGGTGGCACTATAACAGGCCAATTCGTGTTTTTAATTATAACTCCACTGATCAGTGTAAAACGTGTATGCGCACTCCCTAGAGGCCAAGGAAAAACCTTTGCCCTGCATTTTTGCCACTTTTGCAAACACACACACACACACACACACACACACACACACACACACACACACACACACACACACACACACACACACACACACACACACACACACACACACACACACACACACACACACACACACACACACACACACACACACACACACACGGCTAGCCACCTACACAGACACACTGTACAAGATTATTATTATATGTGACACCATCGACATAGTGTAAAATAGGGAATCGCTTGAGTGGTTAAAATGGCTGTTTCAGGCTATTTGACACAACAATGCTAGGCATAGACTCCTGGCTTCACAGCCACAATGAGAAAGCTATTGATTGTTAGCAGAGGTGGAGACAAAACAAGTGTAACTACATGTTCCAGAGTCTGGGAGTAAACAGAAGCCAGGAAAATATATCCGGAGGTTTCCACTATGTGATAAATGCCTATCAGCTGATGATACTTTACTTGATAGCTTTGCTTTATGTCCCAAAGTTCAAACATATTGGATTAACATTTTCACATTGCTATCTAAAATACTTAAAATAAACTTAGAACCAGATCCCCTCATTGTCATTTTGGGAGTATCTGATCAGAGTACAAAGCTAACGAAACATCAGCAATGTTTCCTATCTTCTCATTATTGCAAGGAAGTTGCTTCTTATCCATTGGAAGATAAAAGATGCGCCAACCACAAAGATGTGGCTCAGTGACCTTACCAACACGTTACATCTTGAAAGGATTAGATATACTCTTGGGGACAAACTTTCATGTTTTGATAAAGTATGGTCGCCTCTCATAGCATACCTGGCATCAGTAACATAGGCTATATTTGGATGGTCGGGTGTCAATGACGGTGGAGTAGGGACGGGTGGGAAGGGGATGGGACTTTCAGAGACACTACTTAGGATCATGACTTGTATGTTTTCTATTGTTTGTATGTATATGTATAATTTATTTATGTTAACTGTTTCATTGTGTGTTTTTGTAAATGTATAACTTTTGATTTTGTGTGGAAAAAATGAGAAAAAAAGAGCATGCATTGTTGCATTTATCTCTGACCTAATGTAATTTGCTCGAATAAAAAACATTTGAAACTGAGTCTCAAAGCGTGTTCTGCAAACAGGCCGAGGGTTTCTTTCTGTGTTCTTGTTTTTCTGTGCCTTTTTTCATGAAAATTGCAGATCTAGAAGTTCGCTGTAGGTCTATTTTCATTGTATTCGAAATAGATCTTAAAAGTTAAATCATAAATACACTTTTTTTTCTTTCCAATTATTGTAGTGGTAGTCAAAAGTACAATATTTGTCTTTGACGTGTAACGGTAGTGGGGTAAAAGTCTCTAGTATCCAAAAATACAAATACTCCGTCGGGTGGAAACCTCATCCAAAACTGCTACTTTTCAGAATTCAAATTCAATGATAGCGCAAGTAGCATATCTACAGGCTCAAAATGTGTCACTTCCCACCGTGTTTCGAGCATGCAGATCTGCAACTTTTGATGCTTTTCTGTGATGCTGTAGTATTATCACATAGGGCGTTAATTTGAGTATTTTACTCATGACAATCACTTTGGTTTTACTCAAGTAAATGGACTGATTGTTAGCAAAGGTATTACAGAGAACAAAACAAGTGTTTCTACCACTTTTTCGAGTCACGTGTTCAAATACTGGATTCTGATTGGCTAAATTCCGGAGGTTATGAGAGGACAACTGCCGCAAAGTTGTGTGTCCGAGATCAATGCGCCTCAGTGTACATCCGGGGACTTCAGGAGGTAGTCCCCCAACCAACAAATGAAGGTCGCAGCGGTCCTATGTTTACTAACGTGCGTACTATCGTCGCCGATTTATTTGGATCCAATGCAATCCGCCAACTTTAAAGCCCCTTTTCTCTGAACCTATGCCTTTCTGGAAGCGAACAGCCTCTATTTACGGCCGGAACGGTGCTTTTAACTGACGTTAGCTTAGCTGTAAGCTAGACGCATGGATTAGTATGGAGTTGGCGCCATCTGTTGGTGAGTAGAAGATGTTGTTGGTGGAACTATCTGCTGTCTCGCGGAAGTTTTATAGGCAATAATGATTGTAACTTAAGATCCTTGCAAGTTACAACTATGTGTTTTCTTTCATGTATACGGGAAAAAGTGGTAGAAAAGCTATTTACCACTCGGGGTCGGACATTATGCTCTCATAATGTCCTGAGTGAGTGTGTTATCGGACTCGGCTGCGCCTCGTCCGATAACACCCTCACTGCGGACATTATGAGAGCATAATGTCCTCTCACTCGGGGTAAATTGCTTACATAACTCAGCGGTCTTCAACGTTTTCAGGCCAAGGACCCCTTAGTTGAGAGAGAGATGAAGCAGGGACCCCCACAACTTTTTCATAGATTCCATATAGTCTCATCGTTTGACAGCACGATCATCAGTGTATTTTGGATTCATGTCAATTTGTGTTTTCAGATATTTAACCACCTTGAACTGTCAATACTTAATAAACCTGACCTTTCACTCTGTACTTAGTCTGCTCTTTTTCCCCTCTACCCCAAAGCTCTTTGCCGAAAATAGCCGATCTACTGCGAGGCGTTGTGAGCTTGTAGATCTGCTATTTTTGGCTAAAGTTCTCAGAATAATGACATTAGGGTTCAAGTAGTTAATATATCAAAAAAAAAGTTCTATCACTCAAAGATTTGCAGGACCCCCTGTAGTAACTCTGAGTCCCGGACCCCCTGTTGAAGATATAACTATAACTGTTCCGGTGTCTCGAAGTGTGTTTCCCAAACAGGCCAAGAGTTTCTTACGACGGCGCTGCTGCTGCTGTTGTTGTTGTTGTTCTTCACTTTCAAGGTCTAAACACACTCCTCCTCCCTTTCTCTTAGCCTCTTAGCCGGAGCAGGAGCAGCCACTTTATCATGACGCGGCGATATCTGATGCCTTTGCAGAACTACTTTCCTCTCCTGCAGGAAGAAATTCACTGGGCCTTTAACCCATTTAGGGCCTAGGATTATTTAATGCTTTAACTATTGAAAAATAGCAGATATACAAGCTCACAGCGCGGCACCGAGTGCTGCGCTGCGAGCTTGTAGATCTGCTATTTTTGAAAAAATGTGCACATTTTTCAATATATTTTTTTCAAAGCAAAATTTTATAACTCAAAACTCTGCTTCTGGGGGGGTCCCTGGAACAACATATTTTGAGATGGGGGGGTCTGCGGCCAAATAAAAGTAATTTTGGGGGTCCTTGCATGAAAAAGTTTGAGAACCACTGATTTAGAGGAAGGATTTAGAAGTCGGGTCCAAAGATATTGAAAGACTAGAGATATTGAACACATTCACGATTCTTCGTGCCGCGCTGTGAGCTTGTATATCTGCTATTTTTCAATAGTTAAAGCATAAAACAATGGTTAAAGTGGTTCAAATATAACGCGAATCGGGCGCGTTCCCGGTCTTTGAGTGTTAATCATAGCAAAGAGACCCCAACTGACAAATACATATTAGCGATGGTTTTTGGAGTTGAATTCTCCTCCCCCCTCCTCCTTTTATTGTTGCTCCTCTATACAGGCCCATGCATAACCTTGAGAAATGGAAGGGTTGGGACGCGGCTAAACGGAAACATATTCTTCATGGGCGGGGAGAGAGTGCGGGCGGCTGAGTGTGAATCGAAAACGATCACATAATATGCCTTCAGATACTATCTCTCAAAGGCATTAGGGGGGTCTGGTCAGCATGTGTCTCGTATTACACTGGGAGACAAATGGCAACATGGAACTGTTTTTGAGACATTGCTACAGTAGTCGTCTGCTATTGTGCTTTTTATTTTTATTTTTTTACATGCATGGCTCTGAATGTAAATACTACTGTTGACAGAAGAAGTAGCATTGCTCTGCTATGGAATATTGAAACATACTGTACTGTTACCATTAACTACTTAACCCATTTAGACCTGAGGACACGATTAATGTCTTCTAAATCAGTATTTCTCAAACTTTCAAATTTCAAGGTCTCCCCTTAACTCTGACAGTGTACAAATGGAACCAAATGAACCCGCTAGGGTTCATTTGGTTCCAATTGTACACTGTCAGAGTTACATACTTGTTTGGGTCAATTTAGACCCCCCTAAAGGAACCCACAGAGTCCCCGGAATTCACTTTGAGAACCACTGTTCTAAAACAGTTTTAGCAGTGGTGATCAAACTCTTTCATGTCAAGGACCCCCAGAAATATGTGTATTTGTCCATGGACCCCCATCTCAAAATATTAAGGTTCCAGGGAACTCCAGAAGTAAAGATTTGGAGTTACAAATGTTCGCTTTAAAAATATATATTATACAATATTATATACCAATAGAATCTTGTTTTGCCAATTATTTGGGGGCCCCACTTGCAATATCCCCACGGCCCCCCCAGTGGGTGCGGTGGGTGTATTTGAATAGGGTCCAAAACAAACTGCAATACACAACCATCAGCTGTGTGTTTGTGGCTTACGCTACCAACGAAGGGAAACAAATATTTAAAACCGTTTGATGCTATACATCAAAATAATAAAATACAACATCTGTTGACATGTTATATACAGTATATAACAAACAACAACTGTCTCCTGGTGTGAGACGTGTCCCCTCACTGTGTGCAATAGCCTATTATATTTTACTACTATTTTTATTTACGGTTATTGCCATTGTTATTTTATCGCTTTTTATGTAATGTTTTTGGCTATTTTATGTTGCTACGGCAATGCCAAGAACGACACACCTCAAAAGAACTTCAGGCATCTTCTTTTTTGATCTTGTAGATCGGCTATTCTCACTACTTTCGAAACAGGGCTTAAAGGAGTAGTTCAGTAATAGTTTTGGAGTCTTGAGTTCAATAATATTTTTTGTTTTTTGTCGCATTCCTAAGACAATTCATGGGTTGCATTTGTAGTCCTAAAAGGCCACGTTGAGGACCAACAAAGGTGTTTCAATTAGTTTGATTAGCATGGAACAAATTTTCTATGCGAATCAGAACACCTGTGTTGGTCCTCAACATGGCTGGTGTAGGACTACAAATGCAACCCATGAATAATTACATTAAAAAAAGTACCCTGACAATTTCCACATCCACTGGGGGTACATTTACTATAATCAAATTTTTGTATGGGGAGCCGCTCTCTCTCTCTCCCTCCTCTACTAGGCTTTTAACAGCCGGCCCACCAGTTCCTGTGCTTCGGCCCGCCTCATTTCCTGCCCTGCCTGAGAGATCAGAAGCTCGCCCCCCTGTCTGTCCCCCTCCAAGCCCCCCCCCCCCCCTAATCCTGCTGCTTGTCCACAATTAATCTTCCCAGTTGCCACATTATTAACACCACCACCCACAGACTGGGACAGGAGGGGTGGTTTTGGGGGGAGGGAGGGGTCAACTAGGCCGGTGGTTTTCATGACAAGGACCCCAAAATTGACCGCAGGGCCCCCCATCTGAAAATATTTGTGTCAGGGACCCCCAGATGAGAAGATTTGTGTAAATTTTTTGTTTTTCAAGAAATGTTTTAGTGTCAAAATTTTCAACGTAACTTTTATTGTAATATTTTTTTATTAAAGAAACGGGCCCCCGCTTTGAGAAGCACTCGATCAACCGGGCACTGGATAGAGCTGTGCCCGCCCCGCCCAGCCAACCTCCCCTGTTCCCAACCACCCTCCTGTCAATCAAACCCCGCTCCCCAGCGGCTACTCGCTGTCAACATCAGAGCCCTCGCCCCCCCCCATCACCCCCACCCGCACCCAGGGGCGTCACAAGGGGGGGGGGGGGGGGGTGACTGAGTTAGTAGGGCCCAAGGAGGTGGAGGGGCCTGGAATTATTTTATACTTTAGCTATTGAAAAATAGCAGATCTACAAGCGCACAGCGCGGCACCGAGTGCCGCGCTGCAAGCTTTTAGATCTGCTATTTTTTGAAAAGTTGTGAAAATGTGAGCAAATCTTTGAATATATGTATTTTTTAATTGAACATTTGTAACTCAAATTTAGCTTCTGGGGGGGTCCCTGGAACTAAATATTTTGAGATGGGGGTCCGTGGTCAAATACATATCATTTTGGGCGTCCTTCACATGAAAAGGTTTGAGCACCACTGACATAGAAACATATATATTTTTTTTTAAGGACACATTTTCATGATTTTTCAAAAATAGCAGATCTACAAGCTCGCAGCGCGGCACTCGGTGCCGCGCTGCGAGCTGGTAGATCTGCTCTTTTTCAACAGTTAAAGCACAAAATGTGAGTGAACCCTTGTACCCACGCAGGGCCCAGGATTTGGTGCGACACCCCTGACCGCACCCCCAACCCCCCCGGCCACCCTCCCTCTCTCCCTCTCCTGGCTAGCTCGCCACGCATGACGCCACCGTCCCCTCCTCCCCGATGTCATGGCTGCTGATCAAACGCCCGCCCCGTCCCAACCTCCGCGGCCCCCGCTACTCATCCCTGTCCCCCCCTCTCTCTCTCTCTGCCTCCCGCTCCACCCCACCCACACCACATTAATCAGCCAGCTCTTCCACGTCCCGAGCCCCCTTCCTCTCCCCCCCACCGCTGCCCAGGCACGTGCACACATAGACATGAAAAAGGGGCTTGAGCCCCTGCCCTTTTATCCGTCTGTAAAAAGTGCCCTCTCCAGACCATGAATGCGGTTTTCACTATGGTGAAAGAAGAAATGCAAATGCCCCCTCTTTCCATGCCATACCTGAAGGCAGCATTCAAGAGAATTGCCTTGTCCAACATTTCCTGAACATGAATGCGTCTTATGTTGAAAGAATTTCACTCTCTGTGTAGAAATCCATGCCGTTACGACGCATCTCTGTATTCACGTGGTTATGCTTATAGTTCAGTGTGACTTGGTTATGCTTCGGTGCAGTGTGCACCGAAAATAGCCAACCTCCAAGCGCCGACCTTGAGAGCTTGGAGGTCTGCTATTTTTGATATTTTCACCAAAAGGCCCTTTTAGACATTTTAGCCCCTGCCTCTCTAACATTCTCTGCACGTCCCTGCCGCTGCCCCAACTACCCCCGCACCCTCCTCCCCTTGCACTCTTTCACTTTAGTCGATGACCCGTCCAGGGGATGAGAAAGAGAAGAGCAAGGGATGATGGGAAAGTCCGGTGGCGGGACGGACGGACGGACGGACGGACGGACGGACGCACGCGAATAACTCAATCCGAATCCCAGCTGTTATCAAAGGGTGCTCTCTCTCTCTCTCTCTCTCTCTCTCTTTCTCTCTCTCTCTCTCTCTCTCTCTCTCTCTCTCTCTCTCTCTCTGTGTTAATCACTTGAACACCAGCATCCATATTCTGGGGGAGTACAGAACAGTAGCCAAAAATAGACGATCTACAAGCTCACAACGATCGGTTATTTTTGTCGAGGAGCTTTGGTGTGTGTGTATGTGTGTGTGGGGGTGGTTCTGATACATAACCTAATCAGGTCCAAATTAGCAATGTATTTAAACAAGAGTGTTTAAAGGTGGGGTAAGTGATTTTCTTTGGTTAAAATAGATTCACGTGAAAAAGTTTGAGCACCACTGACATAGAAACATCCAAAAACCTTCAAAAACTTTTCACGAATTAAAAAAAAAAAGCAGATCTACAAGCTCGCAGCGCGGCACTCGTGCCGATCTGTGAGCTTGTATATCTGCTATTTTTCCAATAGTTAAAGCACAACATAACGCAGTGAATCCATGTACCCAGGGCCCAGATCTTGGTGCGACACCCCTGTGCAAATCAACAACATTTGCCCTTCTATTCCTCTTTTATTGCGGGAGGAACGGGAAGCCGTGTACGCAGTGCCGCAGCACTCGGTGCCGCAGCACTCGGTGCCGCTTGTATATCTGCTATTTTTGAATAACTGCTAAAGTATAAGATAATGGTTAAAGTGGTTCAAATTAACTCGGCAGCCTATCCCCTCTCTGATCTTCTACCCACACAGATTAGAACTCAGGTGTCCTGCGTATTAAGTGCTGACATTTTAACCGCTGAGCTGAGATTTTCGGGCAGTAGCCAACCGGTCATAATACTGTATGTATGTATGTATGTATGTATGCTATTGCATGTCTTACTCGTTCATTGGATGGAACACAATGAAAACAAGACCCTGCATGGCGTTTTTAGTGCTATCCGTTTAGCATAGCGTTTGACTGTACGGTCAACAGTGTTATTAATAAAGTAATCAATCAATCAATCAATCAATCAATCAATCAATCAAGTCAAACCAGACAGGATCTGAATGGTATAATATAGAAGAGCGGGGAAACCAAACACAACTAACCACCCCAAAGTTATATTGTATTAACATACCCTATACCACACAGATACAGGACTAGATAACAATGTAATCGTTAGAAAAAAGGGGGCTTTGTGGCTTTTGCAACTATTTGGGGTCCCTCTTGCAGTATCTTCAGGGCCCTCGGGTTGGGAATCGCTGACATGGACCATGGTAGACAATAACCACACAAAACTAACAACTATGGAAGCTCCTTGTCTCTTGTTTATAGAGATGTCTGCCTCGTGTGTTTCACGATGTACTGTATCCAGGGTCGGGCCTACATAACGCACCGCTGTACACGACTGCCACGTCCTCACTCATTTCATCCTCTAGCGTGACGCCGTTGTCGGGTGGAAACCTTTTATGTACAAAACGTTTGTTTTGTATTTATCATTTCAAAAATGATTTAAACTAGTGAAAACAGCCGATCTGCAAGCACACAACGCCTCGCGGTGCGAGGCGTTGTGTGCTTGTAGATCGGCTGTTTTCACTACTTTTGTGCAACAGTCTTGTATGCTGAAGCAGGGCTTCAAAATGTACACATTTGAAACTTGGAGATACAAGGTTTCTGCCCGACAGTGTACGATGAGCATCTTTCCCGTGCTGTTTATCACCCCTTTCTCTCTCTCTCTCTCTCTCTCTCTCTCTCTCTCTCTCTCTCTCTCTCTCTCTCTTCTCTCTCTCTCTCTCTCTCTCTCTCTCTCTCTCTCTCTCTCTCTCTCTCCCTCTCCCCCCTCTAGGTCACTCTCCTTCTCTCATGTGTCCGTCTGCTGTCCCTGCACTGACCAGAGGGAGGTGCTGCAGTGTCATCTATATAAGATCCCTCTTGTGAACCCACTCGCCCCACCCCTCTCGTTCTCTCTGTGTGTGTGTCTCTCTCTCTCTCTCTCTCTGTCTCTCTATCTGTGTGTCTACTCTGTGCTGTCCAGATTAGTCTGCTCATCAAGCTGAGTATTGTTTTAATTTGCTCGGCCCGGGGCATATGCTGAGTGTTCACGTCATTATTGTCTTCATGTGTGCAACGTTGAGTTATCGCCGCGGCTTATGATAATGCGGCACGAATTTAACAGGGGCTGGGGGAGTACACCGCGAAATCTACTGATGATAAAGGGTGGACAGGGGGGGGGGGGGGGGGGAAGAGGGAGAGAGAGAGAGCAGGATGGGTGGGGGCAGAGAGACAGAGAGGAAGCTCTGTTAAATGTCATTATGAAAGATGATTCCCATACTGGATAATACATCACAACAGTGGTGTCTGTCTACTCTCTCTCTCTCTCTCTCTCTCTCGCTCTGTTGTTATGCGAATAAACGCTGATACACCCAGAGGCAATAGTGATTATTGCTTCCAACATATCACCCTGAGAGAGAGAGAGAGAGAGAGACAGAGAGAGAGAGAGAGGAGAGAGAGAGAGAGAGAGGCAGGAAGATCGAGACAGGGACGGGATGGAAAGACAGTAGACAAGCAAAAACACAAAGCGACCCACGCCGAGCACACAACATGCTGGGAAGTCACAAGGGGGGGGGAGTTACTTGGGCCCAAGGTGGAGGGGCCCTAGTACTAATACTTTAGCTACTGAAAAATAGCAGATATACATTAAGCTCACAGCGCGGCACCGAGTGCCCGTGCCAAATACGTATCGCTTTGGGCGGTCCTTCACATGAAAAGGTTTGAGCACCACTGACATAGAAACATAGGTTTTTCAAAAACGCAGCGCGGCACTCGGTGCCGCGCTGTGAGCTTGTATATCTGCTATTTTTCAATAGTTAAAGCACAAAATGTGAGTGAATCCTTGTACCCAGGGCCCAGAATTTGGTGCGACACCCCTGCACACAACCACCTCCACAGTGGGGTTCCTGAAAATGTCACACACGCGCAGGCGCACACACGCCACACACACGCGCGCATGCACACGCACAAGCGCGAGTGTACAATACATACGAGGGAGGGAGAAAAAAGTCAGTCAGTAAAGCTGAGCTATCTCTGGGTGTGTTTTGAAATGCGACTGTGACAAAGTTTTTGCGAAGTTTTTGGCAAGCTTGGTGTGGTGGATTTGAAATCTCGATGGGTGTTACAGTACGCCGTGCTGACGTCAACTGATCTGGAACAATCTCCTCGCGGGAATGTGATTACGATGACTTTGGAGCTCCCAAATGTAAACAGTTGCCACGTGCACACACGCGCGCGCAACACTATTTCCACAACGCCGTACTATATACACAGACAGGCGAGAGAGACGGACGAGACAGACAGACAGACAGACAGACAGATAGACAGACAGACATTGATTGAATACTTTATTAGCCAGAAATGTAAACGGTACAGTCAGACAATAAAGGATTGAAGGCCATAAAGGAGTGTGGATCACTAGCATCCTTTAAAATCGCCCTGAAAAACCACTTGAAGGCGGCAGCCGTTCGCAACTGGTAAAAACAAACCTAGACGAGCCCTACCCTTCCCTGACCCTTCTTTGTATATACTTACTGTTTGTATAGACTTATTGTTTTGTGTTTGTTCTTTCTTTTTTACTGACTATATCTACTGCATAGTACTGTGTTCTATTTGTCTGTCATTCAATGTTATATGAGTTACTTAAATGGTTTCCTGTGGAAATAAGCTTAGTCTTTTCTAGGATCTCCTTTTAGTAGACCTTGTACCAGTGAACTGTACTGTCATGAAACTGTACCTTTTCCTATGCAAACTTCTAATAAAGTCTTCAATCAATCAATCAATCAATCAATCAATCAATCAATCAATCAATCAATCAATCAGTTCACCTCTGGGACAACCAGACCTTATTGTTGTTTGGGACACGATCAACACAATCCTGAGTTATTTTTTTGTGTTCAATCTGTGTTTTTAGTATTTCAGTATTACCTCACCTCGTCTCCCTTCTTTTATTAACGAGGCGGTGCCATAGATTTGTACTTTTTCTGGTTTTCATGTGTCTAGGAGGTTGACAGTACTTCATTAAACCTCCTGGTGTGGTTGTTATGAGCAATTATGTGTTCCCTTTTTATTTGGGGTTTCTTCCTGGAGGCTGACACCTTGTGGGTCAAAAGTGCCGATCCAGAAACAGTGATTAAATGACATCATATAATCATCCCTCCCCTTTTACCATTCACCCAACACTGTGGGTGTGGCTAACTTCAGCTGGGTCACCGCCCACCATGACAACCAGGCATACTTAATGAACTGGTGGGAGTGGCCACATAAAACCCCCCCAAAAAAGCTTTCTTCTAGTATAATTGCGACCGTCAGGTCGCAGTTACTATCAAAAACCTCCACCGGCTGTCTGTCTGTCAGTCTGTCACAACTTTTGCCCTACTCATATCTCCGCCACCGTTGCCCCGATCCATGCCAAACTTTGCACACACACTCCTTGGCTACCAAACGACAACCTCATTTCTCACATGGCCCTCTTCTAGCGCCACCATGAGGCCGATTCTTGCAAAACACATTTTTGGACACTGCTCCTACAGCTTTTGCCCTAAAATCACACAAAGCGGTACACAGTATCTCTAAAGTCATGTCATCAACATGGATCTGTCCCATTTCCCATATTCCCTCCTGTTTGGCTACCATTGCCTTCTAAAGTTTGTGTATGCGACCTGACGGTTGCTTATCTCCCGATTTAGGGAGATCTTACTGGTCATACTACCTGATAATCATGTTTTGGGGGGGGGGGGGGGGACTTCATCTTTAAGGAACTGATGACCAGCAATATATGCAATCTAATTACAGCCGGGGCTAAGGAGGAGGGATAGAGCAGTGTGTAAACACCAGCCCCCTTGCTTTCTTTTTCTTTATTTTTTTATCTCCTTATACATCTGGACAAGTAGACAAAGTACTAAAAGGAAATAAATGTGGCCTGACAGCCACTTCAAAGGGGTTCAGCCAGAGGCTTACTGCTACTTAGGGCACAGGAATGCTGTTGCCTAGCGAGCATCAGCCCACAACCTATCAGAGTAGGGCCAGGGACGTGCAGAGAATGTTAGAGAGGCAGGGGCTGACATTTCTAAAAATTGCCTTTTTTTTTTAAATATATATATGTGTCCCAATTTGGCTGGGAGCCAGTCATTGGATTTTTATTCATTTTCATTTTTTCATTTCATTTGAAAGCTGGGGATCATAGCTACAAAATGATATATTGGTTGTGGAGATTGACCCAACAGTTTTGAAGATATGGCTTATAGAATGATGCCATGCTGAAATACTACTTTTGAGATATTCAAGTTCTAAATAAATTTCTAACCTGCAAATGACCTGACGATCTCTCACATTAATTAAAAAAAGTCTTATTTACATGCAGAGTTAAGCTCTGGCGTTTAAGTGAAATGTAGCCTGAAATTTATGAAATGCTTTATTGGCTTTATCACATTTTAGTGAGAAAAAAAAAAGGTATTTTCAGTCCCTGTCTAAAGCTGTACTTTCCGAGATGACTGGCTCTCAGTGAGATTGGGACACATATATTTGTTTTTTTTTTTTTTTTACATACAATACATAAAAACATAAAGGCACTCACATTCACACACATACCACCTGCTATTTATTAATAATAATACATAGTTCCCATACATTATTTACAAAAAAAAATAAAAAATCTTTAACCATATATTGTTATTACATTAGATAGTTATTTCCATGGTATTCATATACATCTCCCACAGCTGTTCAAAATCACTCTGTCTACCCCAAACTTTATATGTCAACCTCTCCAGCCCGACAGAGTTCATGAGCTCCCTATGCCACATCCTCAAGAAGTCGTCCAAAGTCAAAGCTTTTAGTTTGCTTTGCTGAATGTATAAAGTTCAAGGGCCTTTGGCTGAAAATATCGAAAATAGCAGACCTCCAAGCTCACCTCCGGCTATTTTTCGGTACGAGATACCACTAAGAATAATCAAGTGAATACTGGAGATGTGACGTACAGCATGGATTTCTACACAGAGAGGG
>NC_137833.1:48630647-48725647 GCF_963921795.1 Nannobrachium achirus
GACCAGGTTCAGCGTTTTCCAGACGTCTCAAGGTCGGCCGTGGCCGGTGGCGAGACATCGGTCTGGGCCTGGGTGAGGCCTCTCTGTCCGCAGCAGGGGTGTCACAAGTGGGGGAAAAAGTGGGACTGAGTTACTAGGGCCCAAGGTGGAGGGACCTTAAGTATTTTATACTTTAGCTATTGAAAAATAGCAGATATATACAAGCTCACAGCGTGGCACCGAGTGCCGCGCTGTGAGCTTGTAGATCTGCTATTTTTTGAAAAGTAGTGAAAATGTGTGCAAATCTTTGAATATTTTCAAGAGAACATTTGTAATTCAAATTTTGCTTCTGGGGGGTCCCTGGAACTAAATATTTTGAGATGGGGGTCCGTGGCCAAATACATATCATTTTGGGGGTCCTTCACATGAAAAGACCACCACTGACATAGAAACTTAGGTTTTCAAAAAAACCTTAGAAGGATTTGCAATAATGGCTCTGCAACAAATTTCACGATTTTTCAAAAATAGCAGATCTACAAGGTTGCAGCACGGGCTTGTATATCTGCTATTTTTCGATAGTTAAAGTACCCAGGGCCCAGCATTTGGTGCGACACCCCTGGTCCGCACGGTTTTCTGGCTGCCAAGGGTACCACTGGTGTGCCATTCCGCCGGTGTGGTCTCCAGCAGGGCCGTCGCACCACATTTTGGGCCCTGGGTACAATGATTCACTGTGGGGCCCCTGTGCTTTAACTATTGAAAAATAGCAGATATACAAGCTCACAGCGCGGCACCGAGTGCCGCGCTGCGAGCTTGTAGATCTGCTATTTTTTTAAAATCATGAAAATCTTTGAATAATTCAAATCCTTCTAAGGTTTTTTTTTTTTTTTTAAACTATGTTTCGATGTCAGTGGAGCTCAAACCTTTTCATGTGAAGGACCCCCAAAATGGTATGTATTTGGCCACGGACTCCCATCTCCAAATGTGCAGGGACCCCCCCAGAAACAAAATTTGAGTTACAAAATACATAAGATTTGCACACATTTTCCACGACTTTTCAAAAATAGCAGATCTACAAGCTCGCAGAGCTTGTATATCTGCTATTTTTCAATAGTTAAACTAGTATAAAATAATTAAAGCCCCTCCACCACCTTGGGCCCTAGTAACTCAGTCCCACTTTCCTACCCCTTGTGACGCCCCTGGTTCTCCAGCTCTTCAGTGGCATCGAAGAAACTACTGCTGGAGCTGAGCTGTTTCTGAATGGGCAGAGTGCTTATGGACCGGCGAGTCAGGACCGGCTGCAGGATGAAATGACTAAGGGGGCTTTTGAAAATTGTGAGGGGGCACATATTTTTTTTATATAGACTAGTAATAATGAACATTCTTTTTATTATCTATAATACCTACAACAGATGCCAGTTTTTGGGAGCTGAAATAACAGCCGCTGCTACTGCACTGTGGTTTAGGTGATTTTTCAATAGCTTGGTGCGCTGGTACAGGGGCTGCACCGCGACTCAGCGTGTCACGTATGCCTTGATGCGTTACAAATGTTTGTATATATGTTTTGAATACATGACTGCTGTGTCGTAAGACAAATTTCAGTGTGAACTGACAATAAAGTACTATATCATATCATATCATATCATATCATTTTAAATTGCGGATTAAACTGTGTTTCAATACTGTTATTGTAATCTCTATGACAATAATAATATTCAGCCAATATTTGTGTTGTTTTTTATATTTTCTTGACTTTACAAGGAATATAAACTGAGGGGGCACAACTTGCAACTGAGGGTGCAATGCCCCCCCAGGAACCCCCGTAGTGCCGGGCCTGGACTGAGTACCGACTTGTTTTTTTGTTTTTATTGTGCATGTTTAGACAGTTTGCAGTTTTTTTTTAGACTCTTCGAGATATCTTGTGTGCAAATGGAAACGTCGGCCTAAGGGTGGCGACAGAGGAGAAGGCATGGAGGTCACGACAATCACTAGCGTTCATCCTCCGGGGGAGCACAGCGAATTCCACGCCAATCAAAAGTTTTTTGAGAGCCCCTTGTTGTTACAGACAGACTTTCATTTTATCAGCAGCTTCTGCTTCATCATTTCTACTACGGGTGAAGAAAGGGCGTCAAGTAGAGAACACAACCCACATACTGCAGACAGCGTGCGCAGGGGCGTCACAAGGGGGGGGGGGGGGGGGGGGGGGGGGAGTGGGACTGAGTTACTAGGGCCCAAGGTGGAGGGGGCTTTAATTATTTTATACTTTACCCAATGAAAAATAGCAGATCTACAAGCTGACAGCGCGGCACCGAGTGCCGCGCCGCGAGCTTGTAGATCTGCTATTTTTGAAAAGTCGTGAAAATGTGTGCAAATCTTTGAATATATGTGTTTTTTTAAGCGGACATTTGTAACTCCAATTTTGCTTCTGAGGGGTCCCTGGAACGAAATATTTTCAGATGGGGGGGTCCGTGGCCAAATACATATCATTTTGGGGGTCCTTCACATGAAAAAGTTTGAGCACCACTGACATAGAAACATAGTTTTTTTCAAAAAAAGACTTGGAGAAATGTTCACGATTTTTCAAAAATAGCAGATCTACAAGCTCGCAGCTTGCGAGCTTGTAGATCTGCTATTGTTCAATAGTTAAAGCACAAAAGAATCCAGTGAATCCTTGCACCCAGGGCCCAGAATTTGGTGCGACACCCCTGAACGTGCGTTTCCATCCATCCTGCTCTCCGTCTGATAGAAACACCTGCCTTTCAGCGGACCTTCAGGGATGGATGTAGACAACATATCCCCCTCTCTGGGGCCTGGACACACAGCCCGTGGCTCACTTCAAAGAGAGGGCGCGAGGGCAGCAGCAGCAGCAGCAGCCCCCCCAATTCATGCCCACTCGGTCCACAGCTGTCTCCTCTCTCTCTCTGTATGTGGAGATCTCTGTGTGCCTCCCCTTTGACTCGATTCCATCCCTCTAGCTCTTCATTTCATCTACCTCTCTACTCGTTTATTTTCTTCTGTGTTGCCGTTTGTAAACAGGGACGTGCTGGGCCCCTGATTCAGCCCGGGAAAAAGAGTTGGAGAGGCCCTCATTGCGCGCTATAGAGAGAGATATAGTAGCTGCTGCTACTCAAAGATTTGCCATTTCAGATCATGACAAGTGACAAGCCAGTGGGCCAATTACATGAGTTATATTTCGTCGTTGTCGGGTGGAAACCTTGTATGTCCAAAACCGTTTGTTTTGTATTTATCATTTAAAAAATGATTTAAACTAGTGAAAACAGCCGATCTACAAGCACACAACGCCTCGCGGTGCGAGGCATTGTGTGCTTGTAGATCTGCTGTTTTCACTACTTTTGTGCAAACAGTGCGACGCGTTGTGAAATTGGACGTCTGCTATTTTCGATGTTTTCACCAAAAGGCCCTTTTAGAAATTTCAGCCCCCTGCCTCTCTAACTTTCTCTGCACGTCCCTGGTCACGTGCCAAAAGTAGCCGATCTACAAGCTACTTGTCAGTCAGTCGTCAGCTTGTAGATCGGCTATTTTACAGTGCACCACTGAGTATATAAATCAGGCGGCAGTACCTGCTGACTGTGAAAAGAAGCAACAACAGTCATCAGTGAGAAGCAAAGGGAGAAAGAAAGAAAGAATGAATGAAAGAGTGAGCGCGGGTGAGAAAGCAACCGAGAGGAAGTGCATTTGAAAAGGAACCCCGGATGTTGGAAAGCCGACGCGCTGAGCTCAGTGACTCTGGCGGCAGGGAGGTCTGGCCTCTACAAATCCCCCCTGCTTTTTTCCCCCCTCTTTTTCTTTTTCGGGTTTTGTTTGATCTCTTCATCCAGATGAAAGACCAGCGGCGGGCGGGCGGGATTATGCAGGACAATTACGCTTTTCTCGAGCTGATCGGCTTTTACGAGGGCCCTAATCATTTCCAATTAAGCACATTTAGGCCTAGAATTGTTGAATGCTTTAACCAGTGAAAAATAGCAGATATACAAGCTCACAGCGCGGCACCGAGTGCCGCGCTGCGAGCTTGTAGATCTGCTATTTTTGAAAAAAGTCGTGAAAATGTGTGCAAATCTTTGAATATATGCATTTTCAAAGCGAACGTTTGTAACTAAAAATTTGCTTCTGGGTGGTCCCTGGAACAAAATATTTTGAGATGGGGGTCCGCGGCCAAATACATATCATTTTGGGGGTCCTTCACATGAAAAGGTTTGAGAACCACTGACATAGTAGTCTCTCAAGAACAGACGAACTGAGCTCCAGTTAAGTGAAAAGGACCTTTTCTTTGACGATGGCTGGCCAGATTGCTGACATAGAAACGTAGGTTTTTCAGAAAACCTTAGACACTTATAGAATCGGGTCAAAATTCTAATTTTAAAAATGTTTCAAAAATAGCAGATATACAAGCTCGCAGCGCGTTTCACTGGTTAAAGCATTCAATAATGCTAGGCCTAAACGGGTTAAGCACATTTTCTGACATCCTGTAATAGCTTCAGTGGTGCTCTTAAAACTCCCCGGACATCCCCTCCACCCCCCACCACCACCACCACCCACCCACCCGCCGGCACATCGCTCCCCCCCCCGCGGCCCCCTCTGCTAAGCCGCCTCATTCCCAGACAAGCCTGCCTGTAGTGCCTGCTGACAATGGAAATGTGGCCCTGAACTGCAACTTGTTGTTCGGTTGCCAAATAACCCGTTTAGCAGATGCCTTGACGAAGGATGCCGTTTGGGTCGCGGTGTTTGAATGTTGCCTTTGTGTCACTGAAGCGTTGAATTAGTGTTTGTTTGTTTGTTTGTTTGTTTGTGGAAGCCCACTGGAATCCTCCCTCGGTGCATGTCACAGTTTTTTGAGAGTGGGGCGGGGGTCTCGTTTTTTGGCACGGCAATCAAAAAGACCCCCAGCCGGCCAACCTTTAAGAATCCAAGATCCAAGTGAAACAAGTGGTTCGCAAACTTTTTCATGTCAAGGCCCACCGAAAATGTATTTGGCCCCCCATCTGAAAATATTTGGAACCAGATACAAGATTTGTGTTGTTAAACATTTAGTGCCTTTCCCGAACTACTTCGGGATTTTAAAATGGGGTGCTGTGGTGCCAAAGGCTGACCTAATCCCGAACTAGTTCGGGGTTTAAACAGAATATCACTTTATATTATTGATCGTTACCGTGCCGCCGGTCGCGTACTTGCGTGAAGCCCTGGCCCGCGTATCACTTCCATTCGGCGATAACGTGCACGCAAAGCGTGCAATCCTCCATAGGCTCTTGTGCTTCAAACAAGTCCCTTTTTCTCCAAATAATGTCGGAATCAAGCATAAACTGCATCTTTTCATGGCCCAAACACAGGCCTGTGTTAGCTTAATGCTAACAATGGCTACTCCTGTCTCCTTCATCAAAACATCTGGGGATGCGTTGAAACGTGTGACGTGCACGAAAACGTGCTCACGCGCAGGGAGCGTTTACAATGTTAACCCTATGTTGGCGTTCTATGATGGGCTCTGGCTCCATCTAGTAGGCACTAGATGAGTTCCAAATTTGTGAATTTCTTTACAAGATCTTCAACGTCAAAAATGAACACTGGCAAAGGCTGGGCGATATTAGGAAAACCTTCGATATTCGATAACGTTGTTGAATACCTCGATATCGATATTACTCACGATATTAATAAAAACAATTGCATTATATTGTTTTTAATGTTTTTCTGCTTTAGGTCTGCTTTAGGTCCACTGCCTGCCTAACCCAGATATGTTGATACCTCGATATCGATACATTTTCAATATATTGCCCAGCCTTAAAACTGGCGCTCGCAAGACGTGTCAACCTTTCACCAACCACCTCGTCTTCCCGAGGCCATTAACGCAATCGTTCGTCAGTCAGGACGTCGGTGTTGGCACAATGGAATGTCCGTCATATTTAAAAATATATATCCTATTACGCTGCGAACCTTAATCTGCACGGCTGTTTCAGCAGTGACAGCCCTATGGGCAGGGGCGTCACAAGGGGGGGAAAAGTGGGACTGAGTTACTGAGGCCCAAAGTGGAGGGGGCCTTAATTATTTTATACTTTAGCTATTGAAAAATAGCAGATATACTGTACAAGCTATACAAAGATATTCAAAAATAGCAGAATAGCAGATACAATAGCAGCGCACCGAGTGCCGCGCTGTGAGCTTGTAGATCTGCTATTTTTGAAAAGTCGTGAAAATGTGTGCAGATCTTTGAATATATGTGTTTTTTCAGCGAACATGTGTAACAAAAATGTTGCTTCTGGGGGTCCCTGGAACTAAATATTTTGAGATGGGGGTCCGTGGCCAAATACATATCATTTTGGGGTCCTTCACATGAAAACGTTTGAGCACCACTGACATAGAAATATAGTTTTTTTTTTTAAAACCTTAGGATTTGAAATATTCAAAGACTTGCACAAATATTCACAGTTTTTCAAAAATAGCAGACCTACAAGCTCGCAGCGCGGCACTCGGTGCCGCGCTGTGAGCTTGTAAATCTGCTATTTTTCAATAGTTAAAGCACACAATAGCGTGTAATAATGCGTTCCCAGTTCCTTGTACCTGCAGGGCCCAGAATTTGGTGCGACACCCCTGCCTATGGGGCCCTTTGTTCCCCTCACCAGGTGCTTAACTCCAGTCAAAGTTTGGGAGTTTGGGTGTCTCGGAGGGACTTGGGGCTTTGACTGAGACAGACAGCACCATTAGCAGGCCCTGGACCAGCCCCATGCTGCCCTGACAGCCACTCACAGCTGGCTATGGCAGGCAGACAGACAGCCAGGCGGGGGCATGAATCTCCTTCTCCTTCACTTTAGGGCCAGGGAGAGGAGAGAAACAAATGTCCGTCACTCCATTTCTCACCAGCCAGCGGCTAGGAGGAGGACGTTTTTTTCCCTTTCCCCCCTTCTTTTGCTCCCTTTTTTTCCTCCTGTGCAGGGACGTGCTGGCCATTGGGAAAAGTGGGACAACTCCCGAACGGCCGGTTCATTCTCGGCCGGTCCAGGCCGGCCATTAGGAAAAAATTTAAAATAAAATGTTCGTTCCATTTTGGGGGCTGGGCGGCCAACAAAGTATATCGTCACTGTCCGGCAGAAACCTTGTATCTCCTAGTTTCAAATTTGCAAATTTTTTCGCAAAGCAAAGCCCTGCTTCATCATACAAGGCTGTCGCACAAAAGTAGTGAAAACAGCAGATCTACAAGCACACAACGCCTCGCGGTGCGAGGCGTTGTGTGCTTGTAGATCGGCTGTTTTCACTAGTTTAAATCATTTTTAAAATGGTTTTGGACTTACAAGGTTTCTACCCGACAATAACGAAATATAACTCATGTAATTGACCCACTGGCTTGTCATTTATTGTCATGATCTGAAATGGCAAATCTTTGAGTAGCAGCAGCGCTATAGAGAGAGATCTCTCTCTATAGCGCGCAATGAGGGCCTCTCCAAATCTTTTTCCCGGGCTGAATCAGGGGCCCAGCACGTCCCTGCTCCTGTGTGCCTATTTTTTGGAGAGAGAACCTGGCAAGGATGGAGAGACGAGAATGAGATGGCAAAGCCCTGACGAAGCGATGCGGCAGCAAGGAACCAAATGACATAAAGAAAAAAACGACTTGATGGGTTTTATGGCAACTTTGAAAGATGACAGGAAATATTTGAGGGAGATTTATGAAGATGGTGTCATTTTGAATTCACAAAGAATTCAAACTAGGCAGTTATTGAGCGTGTGACAAAATATGACAAGCCCTCAAACGAGGTTGTTTATAAACGCCTTCTATGCTCCAACAGACGGCGTATACCTTTACGGTGAAGTAGTTATCGTATAGTTAGTAGGGATGGGACGACACGTGATATTATCGTTTATCGTGTATAAAAAACACTTGATAATCGTATCGTGGAGATTTAATTTATCGTGATATCGTCCTACGTCATGCACTGGGATCAATTCACTTTTTATTTGCCAAGCTGTATTTAAAGGCACTTATAATATACGTACTTGATACAGTATTTTTTTCACTCTCTATCAAATGTCTTTGCCAAAGAATAGCCGATCTACAAGCTCACAACGCGTTGCAATGTGACGCGTTGTGAGCTTGTAGATCTGCTATTTTTTGGCAGGATAATGGATTTTGATTATCGCGATAATAACGCAAATCGCGATTTCTTTAGTCACAATAATCGCGATATGAAATTTCATATCATCCCATCCCTAGAGGTTATGTATACACACACAGGGTGCAAACGCTGCTGTCCACATTACTAAAATATGCATGGGAAATTTCTATTCATTTTCAATGCTGACATCATACTACTGTACATCGCACTCGCAGTGGTGTAAAGTAACTAAGTACTTTTACTTAAGTAATGTACTTAAGTACAATTTTGAGGTATTTGTACTTTACTTGAGTATTTCCAATATCAATTTCCAATACTTTTACTTCTACTCCACTACATCTCGGATCCAAATATTGTACTTTTACACCACTACATTTATTTGACAACTTTCTGAGGATTTCTGCAAAAAACGCTCCCTTCTCATTGAAATGCATTGGCGGAACGCGGATTCCACTCTCATAGGTATTTTGGTGTGAGGGCACCCTAACAGAGTATTTCTACACTGCAGTATTGATACTTTTACTTAACTGATTTAGTGCTGATCCCGCGATATCTTGCGAAATATTAAAAGTATCTAGAGTGCCGATCGCGGGATGACTCGCGAAATATACTGTATATGTGGTAAAGTTGGCCTGGCTACCTACCGTCTGTTGAAATACGCTGGCACGTTTGAAGTCGCCGATTCATCATCATCGAGCATCCACGTGCACACAATAGTGATCCCATCCCATTGAAACCAACGGTCTTTCTCATCTTTACAGTCCATTTTCTCCAAAAAACACTTTTGATGCCAAGGATGGCATTGGATTCTCGCTAAAATAACACAAGCATAAAGGCATCCATCTTCTATCATTGTTTACGTCTCAGACCAGAACTAGTTCCGGGTCAATCTTGAACATCGTCAAGTAGGAATTGTTAGCTCGATCTACTTCCGGCCTTCAAAATAAGAGACTGGCCACGGAACGGCACACTGAACAATTAACCCTTTCATGTCGGCGGCACTAATTGAGTTAAGTAAACAATCTGAGTACTAATACGATGTACCACCACTGTTACATCGTATGTCTAATTTAGATTCAAACCTACCCCATATCATTTCCAAGTCAGATACACTGAATATACATCTCTTCTCTCTCTCTCTCTCTCTCTCTCTCTCTCTCTCTCTCTCTCTCTCTCTCTCTCTCTCTCTCTCTCTCTCTCTCTCTCTCTCTCTCTCTCTCTCTCTCTCTCTCTCTCTCTCTCTCACACACACATATTACACAGATCTTCCAGCATAACTCTGCGTCATGTATCTCTGTCAGCCCAGTGTCAGTGTCTGTCATGATCAGCTACTGATAGCATCTGATGGTGTCCTGCATGGAGAGGCCCCGGCAGGATGAGTCTATTTCCCCCTGCACTCCACAGCTCATTGGCTGGGGGCCTTCCCCTCTACTCCTAATCACCTTTCATTACAGCCCTGTGATCCCTGGCTCGCCTTTTGTACCCCGCACTTCATCACCGTTATTTCTGCTCTAATTGCACGTGAAAGACTTGATTCTGCCTCGCATGCCAAAGCTAGCGCTATCGGGGAGGGGGGGGGGGGGGGGGGGCGGGGGACTGTCGAAAAGTGTCACGTCGTCGCCGGCGGCGGGGAGAAACCTTGAATGTCCATGTTTGTTTTCCATATCGTCACTAGTGTCTGGCCAAAACCTCTTAACTCCATTTTTGAGGTTTTAGATTTTTTTGGCATAAATCAGGGATATTGAACACCCTTTACAGCTGAGTGTTGGTTAAAATAATATTGAACCAATGGAAAGTAGTAAAAGGTGCTTGGGACAAAACCTTTTAACTCCACACTTTCTGCCAAACCAGCTAACTCCACCGATTGGCCCTCTCTTTTTTCATAAATCAGGACTATTGAACACCCTCTACGTCTGTGTGTTGGTTAAAATAATATTGAACCCATGAAAAGTAGTAAAAAGCCCTTCGGTCAAAACCTCCTAACTTGAACATTTTGGAGTTAAACGGTTTCGGCCCGACAGCAGACATATCTAATGCCCTGCTTTGTCACGCTACAGCGTCACACAAAAGTAGCAAAAATAAATAAGCGATCTGCAAGCTGACAAAGTGCCGCGATACTTTGACTATTTTCAAACGATTTTTGTATACATTTTAAAACTTGTGAAATGGGACATTCTGCATAACGGGTGCTTTTACTTTTGGCACTTTAAGCATGTTTTGATGCCAATACTTTCATTACTTTTACTCAAGTAAACTGTGAATACCACACTTTCACACGTAACAGAGTTATTTCTATTGATACTTGTGCTTAACACATGTGTGTACGTCTTCTTCCATCGCTGGACGTTACAAGGTTTTGGCACTGTCATTTCGTTTTTTTTCTTTTTCTGAAAATATCTACTGCATAGTACTGTGTTCTATCTGTCTGTCATTCAATGTGTATGAGATACCTATACCCAGGGGGCAAAGGAAGGGTGTGCTGCATTTGCCCCGACATAAAAGGTTGTCCACCAGAAATATTATCTATGACCCAGTAGGATCACAACCTATATGGACAACCCGGTCAATTTGTACGGCAAAGTTCCAATATGGCCGCCTCAATATTAGCCCCTATTAGTTTTAATGGGGGTGAATAGGGAAACATTTTAAACTGAGGATATTTCCACGAAACTTCACAGGTTGATCAATGGTATACATATGAACATTTTTTGTATTGCAAGTTTCCATGAAATCCAATATGGCCGCCACAATATGGCCGCCATAATGTAAGGACCCAGAAATAGGTTTTGCCTCTAACTTCTGACCAGATGAGCTAGAAACGCAAACTTGGTGTCTATTTCATGGTGTCTGACCATGGGAGACTCAATGGAATAGCTAATTTTATTATTGGGTGTGTCTGGACCTTTATTGTGCATATTTGCAAGATGGTGGACTCCAAAATGCTTTAAACATAATTTCTACCATGATTGTTGACTGCTTTTGCAAATACAAGCAATATGAATCCATTTGCTAAGATTTATGGCACAGAAGGGACTTATACCTGTATTATTCTTGAGTTTGCATGTTGTCAAAATGGCTGTAAACGATATATTATATTTCCTGTCCGATTCTACTGTATGTAGTTGTAGCAATGACTTCAGATAAAATCAGAGACCAAAACAATGTATCTTAGAAATTATTTTTTTATTAAAAAATTAATAAAAAATCGAACCTCTGTTCGAAGTGGAGCTGTGTGTGTGTGTGTGTGTGTGTGTGTGTGTGTGTGTGTGTGTGTGGTGTGTGTGTGTGTGTGTGTGTGTGTGTGTGTGTGTGTGTGTGTGTGTGTGTGTGTGTTGCTCAGGCTAGACTGATAGCAGCCTCTCTGGTCACTCAGTGGTATTCAGGCTACACATTCCTCAGGCTACACATTCCTCAGGCTACACATTCCTCAGGCTACACATTCCTCAGGCTACATACAGACAGACAGACACACACACACACACGGCCACGTATAGGGAGCTTGTGTTCCACACAGCTCCAAAAAGAGAGAGATTATCTCATGAAATGAATGCAACTGCCTTTTTGGGTCTTTCACACATAGACATGCACATGCTTTCCAACAACTTCAGCTTCAGGGAAATTATAATGAACACATGATTAAAACAGGCTGCATTATAATGCAAATAATTGCTAGTCACTATCACTGTCATGTGTACCTATCCTGCTGCATCTTGTCTCCAGTCCTTGGCAACGACACCCCAAGTAGCATGCAATTCCCTTCTTCGCACATGAACAGTTTTTCTGGCAGCCTTTGATACAGCCACATGATATTGCCTGCATGGCTCTGTAGATGGACAGGGGACTGCCTTCCCATGGCGGCAGCATGATATAGGCATCTATATCATGCTGCCACCCACCTCCTAGACCTTCCAGAGCTGTGGGTGAGAACAGAGCAGGATGCATATCTTCCTATCCATCACATGGTCTCAGCCCTTGGACTCGCACAGTGTCGTGCCCTGCCCTTTATTCACAGCCTGAGTGGCAGAGATACCACCAGCTATCCCTTTTTCACTGGAAAGAAGGCATGGTTCAAGACCAGCATGGGTCTAGATCTCCCTGCACTTCAGGAGTTTGGTGAAAATTCCTCTTATTCCCTCTCAGAGGATGTCAAGAATCAGGCTAGAGACCTCACAATAGCTGTATATGCATCAAAAGCTGACCATTCGGAGGACTTTGACCTGGCAAAGCTGAGAGTGTACAAGTTCCTAAATAACCGATCAACCCTGTTGAAGCTGCTGCCACCTACAGAAAATGCCTTTGGCCTGCACCTGAAAAGAGCTGCTCTTGCAGCCATAATAGATAAAACTGCACACATCGCGAAGCCAGACATCCCTTGCTTCACTGAATATGGATGGTCTCTCAGTGATGGGAAGGCAGTCCCCTGTCCATCTACAGAGCCAGCCTGGCCTATATCAATGGACAAGGCAATATCATGTAGCTGTATCAAAGGCTGCCAGAAAAACTGTTCATGTGCCATCCATCCATCCATCCATCTTCAACCGCTTATCCGGAATCGGGTCGCGGGGGTAACGGTTCCAACTGAGACTTCCAGATTTCCTTATCCTGCGTAACTTCCTCCACTCCCTCTGGGAGTATACCGAGGCGTTCCCAGGCCAGTCTGGAGATAAAATCCTTCCATCTGGTCTTAGGTCTGCCACAGGGTCTCCTCCCAGTGGGACGTGCATCGAGGACCTTCCTAGGAAGGCGCTCGGGGGGCATCCGTACTAGATGCCCGAACCACCTAAGCTGACTCCTTTCCAAGTGAAGGAGCAGCGGTTCTACTCCAAGTCTCTCTCGGGTGATTGAACTTCATGTGCGAAGAAGGGAATTGCATGCTACTTGGGGTGTCGTTGCCAAGGACTGGAGACAAGATGCAGCAGGATAGGTACACATGACAGTGATAGTGACTAGCAATTATTTGCATTATAATGCAGCCTGTTTTAATCATGTGTTCATTATAATTTCCCTGAAGCTGAAGTTGTTGGAAAGCATGTGCATGTCTATGTGTGAAAGACCCAAAAAGGCAGTTGCATTCATTTCATTGAGATAATCTCTCTCTTTTTTTTATTAATTTTTTAAATAAAAAAATAATTTCTAAGATACATTGTTTTGGTCTCTGATTTTATCTGAAGTCATTGCTACAACTACATACAGTAGAATCGGACAGGAAATATAATATCTCGTTTACAGCCATTTTGACAACATGCAAACTCAAGAATAATACAGGTATAAGTCCCTTCTGTGCCATAAATCTTAGCAAATGGATTCATATTGCTTGTATTTGCAAAAGCAGTCAACAATCATGGTAGAAATTATGTTAAAGCTCTATTTTGGGAATCCACCATCTTGCAAATATGCACAATAAAGGTCCAGACACACCCAATAATAAAATTAGCTATTCCATTGAGTCTCCCATGGTCAGACACCATGAAATAGACACCAAGTTTGCGTTTCTAGCTCATCTGGTTCAGAAGTTAGAGGCAAAACCTATTTTCTGGGTCCTTACATTATGGCGGCCATATTGTGGCGGCCATATTGGATTTCATGGAAACTTGCAATACAAAAAATGTTCATATGTATACCATTGATCAACCTGTGAAGTTTCGTGGAAATATCCCTCAGTTTAAAAATGTTCCCTATTCACCCCCCATTAAAACTAATAGGGGCTAATATTGAGGCGGCTATATTGGAACTTTGCCGTACAAATTGACCGGGTTGTCCATATAGGTTGTGATCCTACTGGGTCATAGATAATATTTCTGGTGGACAACCTTTTATGTCGGGGCAAATGCAGGTTTCCTAAAAAAAGGCTGGTTTGCCCCCTGGGTACTAAATGGTTTTCTGTGCACAAAGTAGAAATGCTTACTAGGATCTCCTTTTAGTTGACCTTGTACCAGTGAACTGTACCATCATGAAACTGTACCTTTTCCTATGCAAACTTCTAATAAAGTCTTCAATCAATCAATCAATCAATCAATCAATCAATCCAGCCGACGGGAAGCAGAATGCACCTGCGGACAAACTCGTTTCTCCCCAGATAGATAGATAGATCGATAGATCGATAGATCGATAGATAGATCAATAGAACGATATGATGCTTCTCTCACCGGTGACTTGCTTTCATTTATCCAACCTCTTTCTTTCAAAATGATGACACCAGAAACTCTTCAACCTGGCTTTCCTATTTTGGACATGTCATTGTAGGCAAACATCTGTAATGTTCTTCCAATTGACAAATCAGTCAGCTCTATACTGTATAGGCACAAAAGAGGGCATGCCCATATATAGGCATATATTGATGACATCAGGGTGATGTCATCAGGTGTGAGGTCTGAACTCTAGATGTCCGGGCCACCCCTCTAGTTTGAAAAAAAAATGTCCTTCTTCAGAAATGCTCGAGAAATTTCACGACATTCACATTTTTAAAATAGCACATCCACAAGCTAACATTACAACACCTTGTGTTGCGGCCTGCTTATACATTGGCTATCAATTAGCATGGCGAAGGGTTTAAGTCAGGGTTCCCCAATAGGCGGCCCGCGGGGGCAGGGCCGGTTCCTGGCATAGGCAACATAAGCGGTCGCTTAGGGCCACAACCATAAGGGGGCCACATCACAGGGAGAAGACTGCAACGCGTTTTGAGCTTGTAGATCAGCTATTTTTCACTATATGCATTGTGGAGTGAGTGTGAAGCGGCCCTCTCGACATGTGGCCAAGACCCACAGGTTAATATCGGAATACTGATATATTATTGATTTCAGCTGTTACCCACTTTAATTACTTCAGTCTATAGTAGTAGCATAATGACCAGTGCTATAGTCTTTTTTGTCAATGTATTTGCATTTCATAAGGTTAACATACAAACATATAAATGTATTTGAAATTAAATAATAATGTTACTTTTCAGGATTCCAGTAAAAAAAAAATAGCTAAAAAGAATACAGGATTCCAATTTAAAACAATTTGAAAATAATGGATCACCGCAATGCTTGTAGATCAATTTTTTTTTACAATATGCATTGTGGCCCTCTGGAGTGATTGTGAAATATAGACAGATACTCCATATATGGGCATAAAATGGACGCAGATAGACAGATATCTCCATATATGGGCATAAAATGGACCCAGAACTATAACTGCAGTGATCTCCATATATGGACATAAAATGGACGCCGACAGACAGACAGACAGACAGACAGATACAGATATCTCCATATATGGGCATAAATGGACACAGGCAAACAGATGTTCAAAACGGGTCCTATGACAACAGGTATAATGAGGTTTGCATTAAAGGGGGAACCGGCACTGTGTCTGCAACACAGTTGGAGGCACAGACAGATACTCCATATATGGGCATAAAATGGACGCAGATAGACAGATATCTCCATATATGGGCATAAAATGGACCCAGAACTATAACTGCAGTGATCTCCATATATGGACATAAAATGGACGCCGACAGACAGACAGACAGACAGACAGATACAGATATCTCCATATATGGGCATAAATGGACACAGGCAAACAGATGTTCAAAACGGGTCCTATGACAACAGGTATAATGAGGTTTGCATTAAAGGGGGAACCGGCACTGTGTCTGCAACACAGTTGGAGGCACAGACAGATACTCCATATATGGGCATAAAATGGACGCAGATAGACAGATATCTCCATATATGCATGGGCATAAAATGGACCCAGAACTATAACTGCAGTGATCTCCATATATGGACATAAAATGGACGCCGACAGACAGACAGACAGATACAAATATCTCCATATATGGGCATAAATGGACACAGGCAGACAGATGGTCAAAACGGGTCCTATGACCAGGTAAAAAACAGGTATAATGGGGTTTGCATTAAAGGGCGGGGCATTCATTCCCTATTTACATTGTTCCGAGTTGGCCAGGTCGCCGACTAGACGCTGGGCCGCCCGAAGGGCGGCCCAGCTTCTAGTGTATTATAATAGTTATATCTTGGTTTTGAAATGTTTTTCATTAGAGCATAGGCCAGCATGTTTCTGTTTCAATAGCTTTTAACCAGAGAGAATGATCTAATAATGTTTTACCTCCATTGTAAACTTTATTGTGTGTTATAGGTAGAACTGTCTGATCTGTGCCAAAATGCAGATTTCTATGCATTTCTGGGGTTTTGACCGCCCCTCAAAACCCCAAATATTTTTGGCCGCCCGCCTTGCGGGCAGCCAGGATGTATCCCTAATTTGAATCTCTGGGAGTTGGCAACCCTATGTGTAGTTAGTAGATACATGCTTGAGTGCTAACAACAGACACCACATGTTATACTAGATAGAAGAAGACATTATTATTTATAACTTTGGTTTTGGCGATTCAAAGACAGTTAACACTTTGACCGCCACGGAGGTCATATGACGTCACGCTTTTACCCCCCCCGCGCTGCCACCGGCGTCAGTTGACGCCGGAATGTCTTTTTTTTAATTAACACAAGATTAGGAGCATATGTATCACTGACGCTTGGATTCAGCCGTCCTGGGCCCTGGAATGACTAAAATCACCATGGTTACCATTGTGTGGCCAATCAGCTTGTGTTACCTTGTGTTACCATGGTGATTTGGTACATGACCGTCCTCCCCAGGCCTGGGATTGCTGGATGGACGGCAACTTTGGCAAGAAGCAGCAGCCATGTGTTTGGGGGGGGGTTTAGTTTAGTGCTTTACTATACTACTGAGGACTACTTCTACAGCCGTTACATGTGATCTGAAAAGTTTTACTGGATCGTCATGGTTCATCGACCAGGCCACCAGGGACCACCGAGCCGCGGCGTCGCAGCGAAAAGAACTGCTATATAAAGTAAGTGGTTGTTGCTAGATTGATTGATTGATACATACAGTGGTGTATTGCCGTGTTTGGGGGGTCGCCGACGTCGCTCCGAGAGCAAGCATGAGATGAGAGAGGATTATGCTCATCTCGGATCACAACAGGTGGTCCGCGCGTGGACCACCGATTGAGCAGGGCGTTTAGCTCAGCGGCGTCAGTTCAGAAAAAGCTAAGTTATGGCAACATGACTGGTGTCTTTCACGCGCGCGAGGCTCGCGTGCAAGACACCAGTCATGTTACCATACCTTGACAACAGGCACGATTACAGTACATTTTATTATATTCCCCCTGTAGCCAAGGTATGGCAGCTGCCATAGCTTGCCATACCCAATTGACGCCTCTTTAGCTTAGCTTGGTGAGAAAGGAGGACAGATGCTCCATTTAGTGCAAAACAAACACATCCCAGCAAAACAACCACTATAAGTCACTCGCAAACGTCGCAGTCTGACCAATCCAGCGAGATGGAGATCGAAAAAGAATCCCAGTGGTAATCCTCATTGTATTTTTATAGTTTTATCGTGTTTTATTCTAAAAGTAACCTGGTGCCAACGTTGTTTGCTAAGCCTGCTCAGATTTCCTCTCTCTCTTCCTCTCTCTCTTCCTCTCTCTCTCTCTCTCTCTCTCTCTCTCTCTCTCTCTCTCTCTCTCTCTCTCTCTCTCTCTCTCTCTCTCTCTCTCTCTCTTTTTCCGCTAGAGAACCAACTGCGTTAGAATAAACCTTACAGCCATGATACAAGAGAGAAAGTTGGGGAGAGAGAGATTGATTGATTGATTGATTGATTGAAGACTTTATTAGAAGTTTGCATAGGAAAAGGTACAGTTTCATGACGGTACAGTTCACTGGTACAAGGTCTACTAAAAGGAGATCATGAGATCCATGAAAAGACTAGGCTTATTTCCATAGTAAACCATTGCAGTATCTCATATAACATTGAATGACAGACGGATAGAACACAGTACTATGCAGTAGATATAGTCAGGAAAAAAGGGGGAAATAAAAAACAGTATAAAAACATACAGTAGGTAAATACAAAGAAGGGATTGATTGATTGATTGATTGATTGAAGACTTTATTAGAAGTTTGCATAGGAAAAGGTACAGTTTCATGACGGTACAGTTCACTGGTACAAGGTCTACTAAAAGGAGAGCCATGAAAATACTAAGCTCATAGTGCCTTGCTGGGCTATGAGCTTGTAGATCGGCTATTAGGCATCATATGTAAATGGAAGATCTACAAGCTCATAGCGCGGTGCCGGGCTATGAGCTTGTAGATCTGCTATTTTGGAAATATATGTACCTGTGTATATAAAATGTATAGCAAATAATTATATATACCTTATGGTAATTATGTTTTTTTTTTTCATAATTACTCTTACTTGCAGTTGCCTGGTCTGGATTCTAACATGGTGAAGTTTGTCGCAGTTGGCTTGACTTTGTCAATACAAACATTTCCATATGAATGTACATCAATTTTTATTTAATTTTATGTATTATGACTTTGAATTGCTCAGGGTAGTTTGACCGTTTTAGTTTGAAGTGACTAAAATGATGATTGCAATGGAACACATCTACAACTATACTGAAGTGAAACAGCAATGTAAAGTTTTTTTTTAATCTTTATCAGAGTTTTTATCTTTATTTTTGAGATGTCTGATGTCTAACTGAAGGCTTGAATAAAAAATCCCAGGTCAAAACACAATGGATTCTACTCTGTCTCTCCTTCATCCTGGGAAGATGAAAAAAGAGCCTCTGTCAGTCTCCTGGCTTCTTCCACTTTCCTGCCTTATAACTAGACCACGGTACAACTTTTTTTTAACTTTTTTTTTACAGCATTATGGCCGGTACCCTGTTCTTCATTTAGAGGTACTGTGTGTTCTTGTACCATTTACCAATTTGTTTCTAGGGCTTCTGAAAGTTTTTTTCCTTTGACCTCAATTATCTCAGAAAGTAAATTTCTGATGCTCCTTTTTCATCTGTACAGCTTTCGCTCTCCCTCAGGTTTCTCCACAGCAGAACACCACAGCAGGGCGAAATCTTTATGGTGAAAGCTAAGGTTCCGACTCTATATTCTCTGAAATTTTTGTCAATTTTCGTACATCCTACCATTTTCAATTTATTCCGTCAAAAATGAATGGCCGTCTATGGTGGCAAGGGTTTTACCCTTAAAACCCTTAACATTGTGGCAGTCAAAGTGTTAATAAGTGCGCGCGTCCGTCAGTGGGGGGCCACCTAAAATAATCTTGCTTAGGGCCACCTGAACCCTAGAACCGGCCCTGCGCGGGGGGCTACTGTCTGGCCCCCACCAACCCCAGTAATAATGGTGGTATAAGAGCAGCAACAACACTAGTATATCGTCATTGTCGGGTGGAAATCTCGTATCTCCAAAAATGTATGTTCTTTCGCAAATCATACAAGGCCGTCGCACAAAAGTAGTGAAAACAGCAGATCTACAAGCACACAACGCCTCGCGGTGCGAGGCGTTGTGTGCTTGTAGATCGACTGTTTTCACTAGTTTAAATCATTTTTAAAATGATAAATGCAAAACAAACGGTTTTTGGACGTACAAGATTTTCACCCGACAACAACTGAATATCTGAACTGTCCCTGGAGTAGCGGGAACGCCACCGTCGCCCCCTGCAATGTTGTGGCCCTCAGCTTGGTACCCTAGACATAATTCGGCCCTTGGGGAAAACTAACTGGGGAACCCTGGTTTAAGTGGTATAGATGTAGGCCTAATGAACGTTGAGGTTTTCCTTCTGTTGAATTATTTTCCTCTCCCTACCCAAATGCCACGGACGGTGTTGTTCAGGGGGGAGGTTGTGTACCCACATCATGTTCGTCTTGTTCACAGCCAGCGCTTAACCTTTTCAATATGACGCCTCCGAGACCCGCGTGCGCTCGCCGTCCTGACAGCGACCCGCTTATATACCGCCTGCAGGGCCCCGGAAACACATGACACCTCGGTGCACGGGAGCTACGCCACAAATAAAGAACCGGTGCAATTATGCACTCACGGTATGTTGTTGTAGACCTGGCGTTAAAAGAAATCGTCTTTCGTCCTATACAGCCGGGAAAGCATCCATTTTAGCTATATATAGCAACACGTTTATCAGAAAACTCTTAGGATGGTGGTTCTCAAAAATAGCAGATATAGTCTACGTTTGTGGGGGTCCCCAGATGATTAACTTAACTCAACAGTAAACAAACCAACATAAGGTTTAAGTGTATAGAGGGTATCTGCACATTTCTAAAGTGACAATTTAAGGACTTTTAAATACCTCTATAATGTCAAATTAAACATTTGAAACATTTTCTAATATTAGAGGCAGAAATTGTGAAAATAGCTGATCTACGTCTACTTGCTCACAGCGCCTCGCATTGCAAGGCGTTGTGAGCATGTAGATCAGCTATTTTCACAATAGAACTGTGTTATACAAAATAATAATAGTCAGCGGCCTAATACGGTCAGTGTTGCATTGCTGATTCAATGTTTGGGGGTACACGATTTTAATGACGTCACGCGTGACCGGACCAATACAACACTGAATATTGTACATATCATTTTGGTGTTTGGCACAAAAAAAGGGAGAACTAAGTGATTTAGAAGGCATTTGTAGAATCGGTCCCAGGCCTTAATGGTTTAAACGAGTGGCTTATTTTGGTAACAGGTTAATCTCTGGGCTTTTTGTTTGGTCTGTTTGTTTGTGGTTCATTGCTAGAGGCTGTTCAGTGCTCAGCCCCAGTGTTGTGGAGATGGGGATAACAGAGAATGGATGGGGCAGGAGAGACACGCGGAAGCCTCCCTCTGATAGAATCTAATCAAGAGTTGTCCTAACATATTACAACTGACTTAAGCTCTATCTTCCTCCTCACGGCTGACTCTCTCACTCACTTGCAATCAAAAGAAACCGTGAGAGAGGAGGTGGAAGAAGACACCCGTTTCGGATGTATCATGCCATATAATGGCCGACTATCACGTATTATCAGCCCATTGTAATGGGCCAGAAGGGCCATGCTCTGCCGACTGCCGACTCAGTAGGCTGTCATCAGCCCATTATTATAGACATGATCTGCTGACTCAGTAGGCTGTCATCAGCCCATTATTATCAACATGATCTGCTGACTCAGTAGGCTGTCATCAGCCCATTCATAAGTAATGCAATTGCACCTTCTAGTGGTCAAAGAAAAAAGAAAAAAGGGAATCGAGTAGGATTTGAACCCAATACCTTGTGTTTCCCAGCCACCCGACGCTCCTGCTCACGCCACATGATCCATGACGGAGTGAGTGCCATCTCAGGCGACAATGAGCCCCACGAGGCCCCACCAAGCAAGCGGTAGCGAGCGAGTCGCCGGGCTGAGCGGTGCGAATGTCGCCTGAGCCGGCTCAGCGCCGTTAGCGAGTCAAGTGCTGTTATGGACAGAATAGTAAATCTTCATACCCCTACCCACGTTGACAAAGAAAACACAAAAAAAAAAGGGGGTTTGGCAAGCTGCTGGTTAGCTCAGCGAGTAGAGGAAGGTGGCTACTATAATTATGGACCGGGTTCGCCTCCCACTGAGGGGAGATAACTATTCGAGTCAAAATGTCATTTCAGTCGGCAGAGCATGGCCCTCCTGGCGCATTACAATGGGCTGATAAGAACTGATAATCGCCCACGAAATGGGATGATAACGGCAGAAACGGGTCCGCATCAGTGTGCCGACGGGCCGGTATGCCGACACTAAAACTAACCCTAACCCTAACCATAAACTTGACCTCAGCAACCGTGACGAGTAACTAACCTGCCGACGCTAGTCAGAACAGCGGCCCATCGGCATATTGAGCGGACCCTGGCAGGTACGGCTGAAGAAGTTCTGAATTCAAAATGTATTTGAGTAAAAGTATAAAAGTATTTGTAACAAAATGCAAATCACAATGATTTTAAAAGCTCTTTATTAAAACCACATCTTTCCAATTATTATACTGCAAAAGTGAATCAATTCAGTTCATCCAAAGATCATACAACTACAAAAACCAAAAACACAGAGAAAGAGAGCAGGGGAGGAGGCAAGGACACTGTCATGCCTAGCTGTACTACTGTAGCTCCTCTCTGACTAAGTCAGACTATACTTCCGGTCCAGATTTCCGTCAAATACCTGAATATGCCAGGCAGGGGCAAAGCTGAGGAAAGACAAATGAGCTCTCCGGCACCGGGAAGGAAACCGATCTTTCATCTTGCGCCGCGGCAACTATTTACCGACATTAAGAATGATAATATCCGTCAGCGCGCTGTCAGCAACCCAAGTGGGGCTGAGAGGAGAACACAAGGTGCCACTGTCTCGTCTTTTGATGCGCTGACGGGGACATGTTGATATACCTGCCGTTCAGGTGCAAACAGTGTCATCATCGCCCCGCGGACCCGGATCGGAGCCCCCTGCCCCACCCTACTGCTGCTGCTGCTGTCAGGGACGTGCAGAGAATGTTAGAGAGGCAGGGGCTGCCATTTCTAAAAGGGCCTTTTGGTGAAAATATCGAAAATAGCAGACCTCCAAGCTTCGAGCTCCGAGCTTGGAGGTCGGCTATTTTTGGTGCTTAATGATACAAAGAACTAAGCATAATATTCAAGTCAATACTGGAGATGTGGCATTACGGTATGGATTTCTACACAGAGTGATGAGATTTTTTCTAAATAGAATGCTGCATTCAAGTTCAGGAGAGTTTTGACGAGGCAGTTCTCTTGAATGCTCCCTTCAGGTATGGCATGGAAAGAGGGGGCATTTGCATTTCTTTCACCACCGTAAAAACTGCATTCATGGCCTGGAGAGGGCACTTTTTATAGACACGTAAAAGGGCAGGGGCTCAAGCCCCCTTTTATATGTATGTGTGCACGTGCCTGGGTGCTGCTGAGGATGAGTGGAAACCGCCCCGCAGGCTTTTCCAGAGCAAAGCCTTGTCGTAGAAAGAATAAAATACCAACAAAAAATAAACCTGACGGGTTAATGAGCTCGCAATCAACACAGCAACGAGGGCAGCAGAAGAGCGACACGTCTGCGTTCCCCGTTTTCCTAATAATAAATAAATGGCCGCGGGTAACGGAATGATTTTCGTTTCTTTCTTTTTTTTCCTTTTACCTTTAGTGGCGATGAGCTGGGCGCGGGGGACACACATGGCAACGGCATGGGTGGAAGCGGTGGTGTAATTACTTTTGGCCATCTTTCAAACCTCTCTCTCGTTCTCTCACACACAGGGGAGAGAGAGAGAGAGAGAGAGAGAGAGAGAAAGATGTGTGACAACATATGACAAGAAAGCCAACAGGCTTTCCATACAGAATAATGGAATCCATCATCGGCCCAGGCAGACACACACCTGTCTGGCTTTGAGAACAATGCCACACTGCCTATTTATTAGGTGCCAGAAAAGTTTATGTTTGTTCGGTGACAGTGACAGCAACTTGATCCTTTTCCCTTTTTTCCCCCTGTTTTTTTGGGGTGGGAGGGGGAGGGGGGAGGGGGCGGAGAACCAGGGTAAAGTCTGACTCACATTTTCTTTTTTTTCCTATACTTCTCTCGGTGGGTGCACGGAGACTGCTCTTTCTTCCTGATAGCTGCCTGCCAAGCAGTCAGAAGACCAATAACAAAGACTGTCACTCTCCAGCGAGGAGCATTTCACTAATTCTATATATCGCCGCTGTCGAAACCTTGTATGTCTAAAACCGTTAGTTTTGTCTTTTGTGTTTAAAGAGGTGGTGCCATAGTTTTGTACTTTTTCTGTTTTTCATGTGTCTAGGAGGTTGAAAGTACTTCATTAGACCACCTGATGTGTTTTTTTTTAGAAATGATGTATTCTCTTAGTATTTGTTTGTTTTCTCTTGGAGGCTGCCACCTTGTGGCCAAAAGTGTCAGTTAAAAAACACAGATACTGTGTGTCACAGTATCAACTCCTCCCCAATTGCCATTCACCCAACACTGTGGGGTGTGGCTATATCAGCTGGGTCACCACCCACCATGCCATCCATGCATACTTAATGAACTGGGGGTGTGGCCACATAAAAACCCAATTTTAACTCTTTCTGTATACTTTTTTGGAAAAAATCTTCCTCCTAGTATAATCATAATACCTGATAATCATGTTTTAGAGGGGGGGGGGGGGGGGGGGAATCATGGCACCACCTCTTTAAAAATGGTGTTAACTAGCGAAAATAGCCGATCTACAAGCACACAACACCTCGCGACACGAGGAGGCGTTGTGTGCTTGTACTGTAGATCAGCTATTTTCACTACTTTTGTGCAACACATGTTGAAACATGGAGATACGAGGTTTTCTGCCCATCAGCGACGATACTACTTTCCACAAACACCGTATTCGGCCCGCTGCTTCTAGTTATGGTAAAATCAAACCTCGGTTCGAAGTGGAGCGGTGAATCTGAGCAGCTATACCCTGTGTGTGTTCCTAAATGCCTAAACTGTAAACTGTGCCTGTGAGTGAGTGGTGAGTGTGCCTGGCCTGCACAAAACAGCGCCCCTCCTTTAACTAGTGTGTTGTGTGTGGCCACTCAAGGTATTGCCAGGCTACGGACACGGCCAGCCAGCCAGCCAGCCAGCCAGCCACCCAGCCACCCACCCACGGACATACCCACGGACATACCTGTCTATTGGGAGCGCTTTCACCGCTCCAAAAACAAGACAAACAATGTAAAAATAAAAATAAATAAAACGCTAAAATATCAGATCTAGCAAATACGTAGATGGGTTAATGGGTGCATATGGTACAGAAAAGCAGGAGGCAACACACCACAGCAAAGTACAGTACAGTATGTTGTTGGCCTGACTGTCAGCCGTGCCATGTTGACGGAACGGTGGCTTGCCTGTCATCTTAACAGTTCATAATTAGGCTTCCTCCTGCCACCGAGCGCGGTGCCACGGTGACAAAAGCCAATGGCGACCGAGGTGGCGGCCCGGGCTGCCACGGTATAAATAGTCTGACTGGATGATTAATGAGAGCGGGCCACGGAGCTAAAGCAGCAATCTAGAGGCCCAGACAAAAGGCTGTCCGCGCAGCTGCCTGCACGTAAAAAAAAAAGAAAGAAAGGAGAGAGATTAAACAAAACGCAACAAGACAGGCCCTGTCCGCGGCTAGAAATGAGAAGTGAGGGGAGAGTGGCAGGGAAAGAGTGGAAACACAGCCAAGTAAATAAATATATAATTGGATTTCAAAAAGCGACAGCTTATTGTGAAGACTTTATTTAACCCTTGAGCGCATTTCGGAGGGGATCCTCATTAACGTTTTGACACCCCGTGCGTTTGAATGGCGGCCGGGGGTCAGGCGGGGTCCAACACGCAGGGCAGACTCGGGAGAGAGACAGAGAGAGACAGAGAGAGAGACAGGGAGAGAGAGGCAGGCACATGCACACATAGACATCAAAGGGGGCTTGAGCCCCTGCCCTTTTATCTGTCTGTAAAAAGTGCCCTCTCCAGAACATGAATGCAGTTTTCACGATGGTGAAAGAAATGCAAATGCCCTCTTTCCATGCCATACCTGAAGGCAGCATTCCCTTGTCCAAACTCTCCTGAACTTGAATGCAGCATCTCATGTTGAAAGAATTGCGCTCTCTGTGTAGAAATCCATGCTGTTGAGCCACATCTCCAGTATTGAATTGATAATGCTTAGATTACACACCGAAAATAGCCGACCACACGCTGCGACGCGTTGTGAGCTCGGAGGTCTGCTATTTTCGAGATTTCCACCAAAAGGCCCTTTTTCAGAAATGTCAGCCCCTGCCTCTCTAAAATTCTCTGCACGTCCCTGCAGAGAGGCACATTCTTTTGTGACACCCATGAAGAAGAGGTGTGAGAAAAAGTGGAGCTGAGAACGTCACACAGCTTCCCTGGGTAATTCCAGCGAGGAGTCCGGGAGGAGCATTCTCCCTATATGTGCGAGGAGGCATGCCAAAAAGATGAGTTGCGTAGGAGAGATATTTTGTTGCCAAACAAAGGCTTGCTTGGAGGAGGGCTTCAATAGCACCGCGGGGGCCCCCGCTATGGGGCCGTCAGCTCCACACAGGGTCCTCTGGCAGGGGCCCGGAACACGCATTCTATGGCAGGGGTTCCCAAACTTTTTTGTCTCAGGGCACCCTATAAATATTTTTTTAATCCGAGGCACCCCTACATTATACTTTTCACTCCCAGCCTCTTAGAATATCGTCGTTGTCGGGTGGATACCTTGTATGTCCAAAACCTTTCTTTTTGTATTTATCATCTATAAAATTTACTAAGCTAGTGAAAAAAGCAGATCTACAAGCACACAACGCCTCGCATCACGAGGCGTTGTGCGACAGAGGTTTCTGCCAGACAGTGATGATATTTTAGTGATTATGTTGCGGGGAAAACGTTGAGATAATAGCCATTTTGGTTAGAACTGACTGAAAATAACTTTGTACTTCAAGTTTAAAATGATACTAAATATTTATTCAAGTGTCCAAATAAATTCCAAATATTATCAAATGATCTCGTGGCACCCCAGGGTGCCCCGTCACCCACTTTGAAAACCCCTGGTCTATGGCACCCTCATAGCAGGGCTCCCCAGAACAATGGGTCGGGGTACCTCTTTTGGGTCACAGACCAGTATTTCTCAGAGGTACTTTGGTGTGGGCGCAGCCTTACAAGTAAAAGTCTGGAAATCAAAATGCACTCGAGTAAAATTATGGAAGTGTTGACATCAAAATGCACTCAAAAGCACAAAAAGTTAAAAACAAAATGTTTGAAAATAGCCGATCTATAAGCTGATTGGCTATTTTCAAATAGCCTAGGTATGAAATAGGGCTAAAGTGGTTGATGTATGTTTCACAATATTATAATTTAAATATCTGCAAAGATAACTAGAAACTAAAGTTTTCAAATACATGTAGTGGAGTAAAAGTAATAGTATTGGAAATTCCTCAAATTGCACTCAAGTACAGTACTTGAGTAAATGCACATAGTTACTTTACACCACTGGTCCTCTGTCACCTCGTTGAGGGCTGAGTGCTTCCACAGCTAACTACAGTCTCCAACTCACTCTCAGTAAATGTTTGCACGTCAAATCAGTCACGGGGGTGACAGCGAATGATCAACACCAGTAAGATTCCCTAATCGGGAGATAAGCGACCATCAGGTCGCATACACAAACTTTAGAAGGTAATCCTAGCCAAACAGGAGGGATGGGACATATCCATGTTGATAACATTACTTCAGACATACTGTGTACCGCTTTGTGTTATTTTAGGCCAAAATCTGTAGGAGCAGTGTCCAAAAATGTGTTTTGCAAAAATCTGCCTGATGGTGGCGCTAGAAGAGGGCCATGTGAGAAATCAGGGCCGGAGGTTGTGATTTGCCATCCAAGGGGTGTGTGTGTGTGCAAAGTGTGGCATCGATAGGGCCAACGGTGGCAGAAATAAGAGTAGAGGCAAAAGTGTGACACAAAAGTGACGTGACGGACGGACGGATGGACAGACAGCCGGTGTAGCCTTTCATAGTAACTTACGACCTGACGGTCGCAATAAGCAACCGCAAATATCTGGTCTCTCTCTCTCTCTCTCTCTCTCTCTCTCTCTCTCTCTCTCTCTCTCTCTCTCTCTCTCTCTCTCTCTCTCTCTCTCTCTCTCTCTCTCTCTCTCTCTCTCTCTCGATAAAAAAAAGTTTCAACACTGAGCGCGGACGCTGTCGCCCGCCACTGGTCAACAATCATCTTGAATATTGGGGATGTGCGACTGCATCCTCCTTTCCGAAGCCATTTTGATGGCTCTCATTCTTTTGCCCTTCCACTTTGCCGTGCTTGGCCTGGCAGGGCTCTCTCTCTCTCAAGCATCACCGCATCTCCTCTAATGCCCCTGACAGGGGGGGTTATTTGCTCCCATATATGTTTTCTCTCCAATTACACCATGGCAGGCTGGAGGCTGCCAAGCCACGGCGGGATGCTGACGGTCACCTCCCTGCAGGGGCGTCACACCAAATTCTGGGCCCTGGGTACAAGGATTCACTGCGGGGCCCCTGTGCTTTAACTATTGAAAAATCATGAAAATCTTTGAATATTTTTTGTTTTTTGAAAAACCTATGTTTCTATGTCAGTGGAGCTCAATCCTTTTCATGTGAAGGACCCCCAAAATGGTATCTGTTTGGCCACGGGAACCCCATCTCAAAATATTGAGTTCCAGGGACCCCCCCCCCCCCCCCCCCAGAAGCAAAATTTGAGTTACAAATGTTCGCTTAAAAAACACGTATTCAAAGATTTGCACACATTTTTACGACTTTTCAAAAATAGCAGATCTACAAGCTCGCAGCGCGGCACTCGGTGCCGCGCTGTGAGCTTGTATATCTCTATCTGTTATTTTTCAATAGCTAAAGTATAAAATAATTAAGGCCCCCTCCACCACATTGGGCCCTAGTAACTCAGTCCCACTTTCCTACCCCTTGTGACGCCCCTGCCTCCCTGACTAGTCCTTCCCGCCCCAGTGCACTGTGATTTCTCATCTTTTTTAGGATCTCTTTTGAGTGGAGGACTGTCATTTCGCTGTCCGTGCTCCGACGTGTTGTTTAACATTTTGACAAACATCAGCACCACAATGCCAGTCGCCATTCAGGGACCTGCAGAGAATGTTAGAGAGGCAGGGGCTGACATTTTTAAAAGGGCATTTTGGTGAAAACATCGAAAACAGCAGACCTCCAAGCTCACAAAGCGTCGCTGCGCGACGCTTTGTGAGCTTGGAGGTCGGCTATTCTCGGTGCTTGATACCACACTGAACTAAGCATAAATCAAGTGAATACTGGAGATGTGGTGTAACGTAACGGCATGGATTTCTACACAGAGAGGGCAATTCTTTCAACATAAGATGCTGCATTCAAGTTCAGGAGAGTTTGGACAAAGACATTCTCTTGAATGCTGCCCTCGGGTATGGCATGGAAAGAGGGCATTTGTGTTTCTTTCACCATAGTAAAAACTGCATTCATGGTCTGGAGAGGGCACTTTTTACAGACGGATAAAAGGGCAGGGGCTCAAGCCCCCTTTGATGTCTACAGTATGTGTGCACGTGCCTGCCGCCATTTAAAGAAAAAATATAAATAAAAATAAAAGTCAGGAGCGGTCATCAGCACGTTTTATATTCCACCTTGAGGGGGTATATTTGATAGGAATATGACCCAATCCAGAAATGTACGATGAAAAACTATTTCAAAGGTACCGACTCGCTCAGTGTATGCATACATTTGAACAGAGGCAGTGACATTAAATGTTAATTTTTGTTCGGCGCCGCTGGTGCAGAGATGTGATCATTCACGGGGAGCTTTAAACTCTGGCGCACATCGAACGTGAAATGTGCCAAAAAATGTTCTAATTTTAATACTTAATGCCCGTGCGCGATGCTCTTTCTTCTCCCAGACACATAATTAGGCTAATACGCCTGATTCCTTTGTTACGGCAATCAGCCTGATCAAAGACGGAGCAAAATGATAACGGGGGAGAGGAGACTGACGTCTCCGATATGCAAGACACTGTACGTGGCCTCTCTGAATCAATAGAGCAAAACACGCGGGCATGCATAAGCATAGCTGTGAGCTAACTGGAGGGGCCAAACGCAAAGGCTTCAATTGAAGTTGCGTTGATACCGCGATGAAAAATGCATGGCTTCAAGAGAGGAGTGCTCTTTTATCTAGGATGCAGGATCAATAGTGGGAAGGAGGTTATGGAATCAAAGTTGTTTCTGTTAGTGTAGTCCTTAAACCCATCTAGATCGGGTATGTGTTATTACATATTATTGTTTTATGTTTTAACTATTGAAAAATAGCAGATATACAAGCTCACAGCGCGGCACCGAGTGCCGCGCTGTGAGCTTGTAGATCTGCTATTTTTGAAACATCTTGAAAATGTGAATTTTGACCCGATTCTATAAGTGTCTTTTGAATCCTTCAAAGGTTTTTTGAAAAAAAAAAAAAAAAAAAAAAAAAAAAAATATGTTTCTATGTCAGTGGTTCTCAAACCTTTTCATGTGAAGGGACCCCCAAAATGATATGTATTTGGCCACGGACCCCCATCTCAAAATATATAGTTCCAGGGACCCCCCAGAAGTAAAAATTTTAGTTACAAATGTTCGCTTTAAAAATACATAATATTCAAAGAGGTGCACACATTTTCAAGACTTTTTTCAAAAATAGCAGATCTACAAGCTCGCAGCGCGGCACTCGGTGCCGCGCTGTGAGCTTGTATATCTGCTATTTTTCAATAGTTAAAGCATTCAATAATCCTAGGCCTAAAGGGCTTAACTGACACACTTTAAAACGCATCTGAACACAATTTGGGGAGAACAAAGCGCGCTAACAAACAACAGCGGGAGAGTTAAGGTGAAGCTCTTTGGGTTTTGTAAACTTTCTTTTTTCCCGTCCAGGGAGACGATATCAAACGCTGAGTGTATATGGCAAGAACAGTCAAATTCATTTAGCGCTGAGGAGCCGTACGCAACAACTGTGGTCCCGTTTCTTGTGCGTTGGCTTGAGTTAGTCTGGGGCGGGAGAGAGATAAAGAAAATGCACTGTTTACAGCTGGGATTTCGACATCGCAACAAACGGCAGTTTTTTCCATATCTGATCAAAAGGTGAATTACAGTGAGCTAGGGCTGAGATTGGCTTAAGCCATTTAGACCGCGGTACGCATTATTGCTATTATTTTACGCTTTAACTATTGAAAAATAGCAGATATACAAGCTCACAGCGCGGCACCGAGTGCCGCGATGCGAGCTTGTAGATCTGCTATTTTTGAAAAATCGTGAAAATTTGAATTTTTACCCGATTCTATACGTTTCTTTTGAATCCTTCGAAGGTTTTTTGAAAAACCTATGTTTCTATGTCAGTGGTTCTCAAACTTTATCATGCCAAGGACCCCCAAAATGATATGTATTTGGCCACGGACCCCCATCTCAAAATATTTAGTTCCAGGGACGGTGAGGGACCCCCCCAGAAGCAAGATTTTAGTTACAAACGTTTGCTTTAAAAATACATAAGATTTGCACACGTTTTCACGATTTTTCAAAAACAGCAGATCTACAAGCTCGCAGCGCGGCACTCGGAGCCGCGCTGTGAGCTTGTATATCTGCCATTTTTCAACAGCTAGAGCGTTCAATAATTCTAGGCCTAAATGGATTTAATCTCATTATGGAGAATTATGCAAACGGAGAGCCATGAGAGCAGAGAGCGAACATGGCGTAAGGCAGATGAATTATATGAAACTCATAATGTTAGCGTTTGGTTACTGCACAAAAATAAACAGCGGGGGCCCCGACGCGGCAGCTGAACATTGATTTCAACACGACTCTGACAGGGATAATTATTCTGTAACTCGAGAACCTCGGCCCCGACCTTCTGCCCCCTGCGCGCCGCCGCGACCGGACTGAGGAAGAGCCAGAAGCTTTCAGCGGAGCAGAGGCAACACGGACCTGTCCGGGCCCAAGAATGTGACAGGAGATAGACAGAGGAGGAGAGAGAGAGAGAGAGAGAGAGAGAGAGAGAGAGAGAGAGAGAGAGAGACACTGGAGGGTAATGGAGACACAGGGGAGCGAGACAGAGGAGAGAAAGGGAGGCACACACAGAGAGCGAGGGGAAACATGAGAAAGAGATGGGGAATGAAAGAGAGCGAGAATGACTGACAGACAGAGAGAGAGAGAGAGAGAGAGAGATACACAGTCATTAGGGGGAGCAGTGGTTCTCAACCTTTTCAGGCCGTGACCCCCAAAATAATCATATTTTAACTGGGGACTTACATTCTGTACAACACGGTTCTATTGTGAAAACAGCAGATTGCGAGGCGTTGTGAGCATGTAGATCTGCTGTTTTTTACAATTTCTGACTCATTTTAGAGGTATTAAAAAGTCCTTAGATTGTCACTTTAGAAATGTGCAGATACCCCTCTATACACTATAAACCTTATGTCGGTTTGTTTACTGTTGAGTGAGAAAACAACGTTTCACATTAAGTTCATCATCCGCGGACCCCCCCCAACATAATTTCGAGGACCCCCCTGGGGGTCCCGACCCACAGGTTGAGAACCACTGGGCTAGAGGACGCGTACTGTAGTACCACGGCGGAAAGAGAAGCGGCTAACGCGGCCTTAGCGGCACAAACTCCGCTGCCGTTTGCCTAAACAAGCAGCGCTGGGGTGTTTTCATCCAGCGCCGTCGTGCGCCCGCCACTCTGCTGCACTCTGTCTTTTCTTCTGACGGAGATAAGATGTATAAATTATGAGCGAGCTGACAAAGTCGACTCGAGCGCCGCCGGCAGCTCATCAATCACTGGCCCCGCGTGTCAGCAGGTAACTGACGTTAGACCCCCCCGAGGCGCGTGTGTGTGTGTGTGTGTGTGTGTGTGTGTGTGTGTGTGTGTGTGTGTGCGTGCACGTGTGTGAGTGCGCATCGATGTAAATGCGCTGCTGTCCAATTGTGCATGTCGTCGTCGTCGGGCGGAAACCTCGTATGTCCAAAACCGTTCGTTTTGTGTTTACCGTTTTTGAAATGAACTGAACTAGTGAAAACAGCAGATCTACAAGCACACAACGCCGATTGGCTGCTTTCACTGCTTTTGTGCGACAGCCTTGTGTGATGAAGCAGGGCTTTGCTTTGTGAAAAAAACGTACAAACCTGAAACTTGGGAGATACAAGGTTTCTGCCCGACAGTGAGGGTGGAAACCTTGTGTTACTTTTCAGGATTCAAATGGAAGCAAAAGATTGAAGATCTGCTACTTTTGATGCTTTTGTGTGACGCCGTAGCATGATCAAGCAGGGCGTTCATTTGAGAAAAAAAAAAAAAAAAAGTAAAAGGCAGAATACGGAGATAGGAGGTTTCCACCCGACAGCGACGACACACTGCGATTGGCTGCGCGCGTGCTGACGTGCGCGCCTTTGCTATCAGAGATTGGCGGCGTGAATAGGAGATAGTAATCTTTACCTGGTCGCTTTAGTAGGGGTGTGCGTGCGTGTGTGCGTGCGTGCACTCAAGGTTTTACGGTTACACCTCGGGGCATCTGATGTGCTAATGCAGTCAAGTGTGTGTGTGAGAGAGAGAGAGAGAGAGAGAGAGAGAGAGAGAGAGAGAGAGAGAGAGAGAGAGAGAGAGAGAGAGAGAGAGAGAGAGAGAATCTAAGGCGTGGTGTACAGGCCTTGGTGGGTAGACCACCCAGTAGCATTATTCGTATTAAAGAGATTCATGCACTTCACTTTCTCATGTAAGTGAGACATGGTCTGAAGGCTTTGGTAGCTTAATGTAGCCAGTGTTGGAAAGTAACTAAGTACATTTACTTAAGTACTGTACTTAAGTACACTTTTGAGTTACTTGTACTTTACTTGAGTAATTCCAATTTCCAATACTTTTACTTCTACTCCACTACATCTCGGAATCCAAAATATTGTACTTTTACTCCACTACATTTATTTGAAAACGTGAGTTACTAGTTACTTTGCAGATATAAATGATTATATTATAAAACAAACATTAATCCACTTTCACCCTATTTTATACCTAGGCTGTTTGAAAATAGCCGATCTACAAGCTCACAACGCGTCGCGACCCGCTATTTTCAAACATTTTGTACTTTTACTTTAGGTACTTTCATACTTTTACTCAAGCACATTTTGAATTCCGGACTTTTACTTGTAACAGAGTATTTCTATAATACAGTATTGATAATTTTACTTAAGTCAAATATGTGAGCACTGCTTGTAGCTTAGATATGAAAAGAAAAGAACATTTCACATTATGTAAACGTACACGCACGCGCGCGCACACACACGCAAGCACAATACTCACTTTACTTCAATTGGAACAACACTGTTCTTCTAAGGACATTAAAGTCATATTTATCACCCACAGAGACTGCAGTGGGTTCGGTGTTTAACACATCACTGCTAAAGTAAGCAACATAATTACAGTGTGTGTCAGTAAAACAGCATAATTACAAGCTGCAAGTTGTCTGTGTCTGATTTCACATCGTCCCCATGTACAGGCTAATCATAGTCTTTGCACTAGACATGTTTACCAGAATTAAGACCTAATTTCATTGCGATAATTACAAGCTGGAGTGTCTTGTTGTGTGCATGCCAATGAGAGACGATTACGTTGGATATTGCACAGTGCTGTAGGAAATATTATATCGGGTAAAATGGCTGCTGTAAAAGTAGTTTATCACAGTCAGGTGGTGATTCCCTTTCTGTCTCTGTCTGATGTCTGTTACCAGGGGTGTCACACCAAATTCTGGGCCCTGTGTACAAGGATTCACTCAAATTTTTTGTGCTTTATCTATTCAAAAACAGCAGATATACAAGCTCACAGCGCGGCACCGAGTGCCGCGCTGCGAGCTTGTAGATCTGCTATTTTTGAAAAATCGTGAAAAAAAGTCTTTGAATATTTCACGTCCAAGGTTTTTTTTTTTCTAAAATTATATCTATTTGGCCACAGACCCCCATCTCAAAACATTTAGTTCCAGGGACCCCCCAGAAGCAAAATTTTAGTTACAGATGTTTGCTTAAAAAATACATATATTATTCATTTTCACAACTTTTCAAAAGCTAAAGTATAACATACTAAGGCCCCTCCACCTTGGGCCCTAGAACTCAGTCCCACTCCCCCCCAATGTGACGCCTATGTCTGTTACACTTAACAACTACAGTTTGAAACCCGCACACAACAAGCTCTTAAAGAAGCCACCACCCAGGAGCGAAACAATGGCTCAGCATTCCAAAGACGGATGGGTAAAAGAAAAATGCCTAAAATCAAACATTCATTGGCATTCAATAAAACATGCGGGGCCTCTCAGATTTGAGCGGATGAATTATCTAAAAGCGCATCACCGCTCGCTTACAACGCGCCAGAGAGTGTCGACAACCGACGTGCGCCGCTACTGATCTTGACGTCTCGGAAGTGAAGACTTCAAGAAGGAGGCGGGAGAAGAGAAGGAGCCGAACACCTCGGACTCCCCGCGGTGACACCTGAGGAAGAGCTCATCCTCCCAGCGCCAGGCTGGTGCACACATAGACACCAAAGAGGGCTTGAGCCCCTGCCATTTTATCTGTCTGTAAAGAGTGCCCTCTCCAGACCATGAATGCCGTTTTACTATGGTGAAAGAAATGCAAATGCCCTCTTTTCATGCCGTACCTGAAGGCGGCGTTCAAGAGAATTGCCTTGTCCAAACTCTCCTGAACTTGAATGCAGGGTCTTATATGTTGAAAGAATTTCCCTCTCTGTGTAGAAATCCATGCCATACACCACGTCTTCAGTATTAAATTGATTATGCTTGGTTCAGTGTGGTATCAAGTACCGAAAATAGCCGACCTCCAAGCTCACAACGCTGCGACGCGTTGTGAGCTTGTAGGTCGTCTATTTTCGATATTTTCACCAAAAGGCCCCTTTTAGAAATGTCAGCCCCTGCCTCTCTAACATTCTCTGCACGTCCCTGCCCAGCGCCAGCGAGAAGGAGGGCTGTCATGTTTTCCACGTGACGAGCTGAAAGGCCCCGAGTCAGCCTGAAGCCACGGGGTTTCCTCCACCAGCCCCCACCACCACCACCAAGGGGAAAAAAAGAGAAAAATAAATCCCTAAAACAAACAGTTCCACCCCGCGGAGATGGGAGACAGGACGGGAAGACGAGAGAAGAGGCCTGATAGGTGTCAGTATAGGATGACATATCTGTGGCGAGGGGGAAGAGAGAGACAAGATGAGATGGAGAAGTTGGAAACATGGGGGGGTCGGTTGTTCCGTGATGGCAAATTCTCTGGACTCGGTTGTTGGTCATCATCTCACTCTCTCTGTCTCTCTCGTCTCTCCCGTTTGCTTTGAATTCCAAATCGAGGAAACTTCCTGTTTTGATCGCTCCCCGATACGCTGACGTGAATTATGTACATGTCTGGCCCTTGACCACGAACAAGCCGTCGCGGTTTTCAATGATTCTATTGTCGCGGAGCTTGAGGACTATGTGATGAGACACATTATCTTCAAAAAGCCCAACCCCATCCCCGCCCCCATCCCATCCCACCACCCGATGAGAAAAGAAGACGTGTCTCGGTGTCTGGAATGCGGCTGACAAAAGCACTCAGTCGTCTTGAAATCGGATGAGTCTGACAGGATGTGAGCCCATCTTGATGAGCAGCCGCGGGCGGAGGAGGAGGAGGGAGGACAGGCTGCTCCTCCGCCGTTTGCTTTTAGCCCAGGTGTGATGAAAGTCTGAGACGCCGCCGCAGCAGCAGCAGCTAGCTCTGCCCACGTCTCGGATTCCCCCTCCCCCCCCCCCCCCCCCCACCGCCCGCCGAACGAACACGTCTGGTGATGGACAACTCCATGCCAGTTGGCAGACAGAACAGCCAGGGAAATGACGGCCCATTGTTGCCCTTCCCATCTGCCCCGCTATATGCGTGGCACCGCTGTATCGGGTGACCCCCCCCCTTCCCCCCCTCCTCCTGGTGGGGACGATATCGTCGGGTAGAAACCTTGTATGTCCAAGACCGTTGGTTTTGTATTTATCTTTTTTTTAAGATATTTTTGGGGGCTTTTTCTGCCTTTATTGACAGGTGCACAGTAAACGGAGAGAAAGATGGGGGGGGGGGGGGGGTGACACGCAGCAAAGGTCGTCAGGATGGGGACTCGAACCCGCGACGCTGCAAGGGCTGGATTACCTGCCTTAGGTGCCTGGACCACTACCCATGTGGCCAAGGCCTTGTATTTATCACTTTAAAAATGAACTAGGTGCGAGGCGTTGTGTGCTTGTAGATTGCTATTTTCACTACTTTTGTGTGACAGCCTTGTATGATGAAGCAGGGCTTTACTTCTTGAAAAAAACGTACAAACTTGAAACTTGGAGATACGAGGTTTCTGCTCGACAGTGACGATGAAATTAGATGTCGTGGCGAAGGGGTTGTTTGGTCCATATTTGGATTTCAGCCGTATCCCCTTTGAGGAGAAAAAATTATGTAATGAATGGCTCCAGGGTGATTGACGATACATGACCATCAGTTATCAGGCTGTCGGTCTGTTATGTATCGTCAATCACAACAGAGCCATTCATTATCCCTTACTTAGCGTTGCAAGGTTCATGTCTCGAGTTTGAAACTAGACATTTCTGTCAGGATGCGTTTTTGGAAGCTAGCCTGGTCTATATCATGTTATGGTATGGAAAACATAATCATGGTGATATGTTAACAATTATATTTTACCGTCGTTTCTCTGTACCACTCATGTCTCACCCATAAAAAGTACATTAATTTAAAAGAAATGTATAGAATGATGGATGGAAATGTTTATACTGTAAACACACACACACACACACACACACACACACACACACACACACACACACACACACACACACACACACACACACACACACACACACACACACACACACACGTGTGTGGGGGGGGGGGGGTAAAGACGGTGAGAAAGAGGAACAGGTGGGAGTGGGGAGGAAGGGAGAGAAGTACTGTATCAACTATCCTGTCTACTGTACGTCTAAGTGCTTTGTTGGCTGTCGACTATGACAGTACATCCTGTATTCACACCCTCACACTCTCTACTAGGGCTCTTTTTAGGTTTATATTATAATTTAGTTGTAAAAAGTGCTTTAAGAAGTTATCCCTAGATGGACTTTTGTGTTTTCTAACATACACTGTTTACCTTTATGACCCACTGACTACAACAGCACAGCACAGCACAGCACAGCACAGCACAGCACAGCACAGCACAGCACAGCACAGCACAGCACAGCACAGCACAGCACAGCACAAGTACTGGTATCAAAATATACTTAGAGTACAACAAATAAAAGCACTCATTATGCAGAATGTGTCATTTCAAATACTTGGGAAAATAGCAGATCTACAAGCGTGAGCTTGTAGATCGGCTATTTTCAAACAGCCGAAATCTATATAGGGCTGAAGTGGGTATTAATGTATATGTTATAATAATAATTCAAAATCTAAAAAGTAACTAGTTACTAAAGTTTTCAAATAAATGGCATGTCGATTTTTTCAAACACATTTTTGGACACTGCTCCTACAGATTTTGTCATCAACATGGATCTGTCCCATTTAGCGGCGCCACCATCAGTCACTTATCTCCCGATTAGGGAGTCTTACTGGTGTATATTTTGTCAAAATCTAAAAAGTAACTAGTAACTAAAGTTTTCAAATAAATGGAGTAAAAGTGCAATATTTCCGGAATGTAGTCGCCTTTAAAAACAGACCAAAAGTGACAAATCCACAGGTGCCCTGGCTCCCACACTGAGACGGTGCCACGGTGGGTTGCTATTTAGTCTCTTCTTCAACCCACTCCACCGCTCCATCTGAACCCTCCACGCCTGCCAAGCCCCCTCACGTCTCCCCGTGAATGACGGATGAATGCCGCGTGAGTGTCACTTGACCCCGCCGGCCCCGCCGCGACCCCCGGTGCACCCTGGGATAGCGGCGGGGCCGTGCCCTGCGGGCGCTTTCAAACACCTCTGGTGATGAAGGAGACCGTCTGGGTCCACCTCCACCCCTTTCTGTCTCACTCTCTCACTCTCTCTCATCTTGTGTGTTACTGCTCTATTCACACCCTGAGATGGATGAGAAAGAGAACAGGCCTCTCGACTAGTAGGAAAATGAAGGGACGAGTGGGCCATTGAGTGTGTGTGTGTGTGTGTGTGTGTGTGCGTGTGTGTATGTATTACTATATTTGTTAGGGCCGAATGCAACTACAAGTAGAATTCGAGAAACAGACATTCCGAGGACAACTTTCCTGCGATGTTGATGATTGTTGTATGACGAGGTGCAATTAGGAGTATATTCAGGGATGGGGTCAGAGATTTGTCTAATTTATACATACCGTAATTGCTGGACTATAAGCTGTACCTGAATATAAGCCGCACCAGCTAAATTCAGAACAAAAAACAAATGTTTACATACAGTATATAAGCCGCACCTGACTATAAGCCGCAGGTGTCCTTCCTGCTTCCCACTAGAGCGCCCCTGGTGGCTGTTAGCTGTAAAAATCTATACATAAATCCTTGTTTAAGACCATTGTAAAACTAACTAACTGGCCGTTTGCTGTAAAAATCTTTATATAAGCCGCACCGTTGTATAAGCCGCAGGGTTCAAAACATGGGAAAAAAGCAGCGGCTTATAGTCCGGCAATTACGGGGTAAGTTGCCAGACAGTGTCGTGCACAGACAATAATTGGTGATCTACAAGCACACAACGCATCACACGTCGGCTATTTCCGTGCGCGAAAAACTGCCGCGCAACAAATGCCAAGAGAGAAAAGGTAAAATATAGTTTATGAAACTGCTGTCTGAAAATGATGATGTCGTCATAAGAATAGTAGCACAAACGTGCGCGCTTGTGTGTGTGCGTGTGGGTGTGAATGAATGAGTGTGAGAGAGAGAGTGAAAAGAACACTTGAAGCTCTCAGAAGAATAGAAGGGCTCAAGGGGCTCTGAAGTCTTTCAGAAGACAACAAATAATTAAGTGTGAAACCATCTGTGTTGGAAAGGAACTAAGTAAATGCATTGACTCAAGTACAAGCACCCTGGTACAGTTTCAAGGTACGCTTACTTCACTTAAGTATTTCCATTTCTAAACTTTTGAGAAAGAAAACTAAAACTTTAGCCATTCTGCAAAATGAGTACTTTTACTTTTGTTTTTGTCGGGCAGAAACCGCTTACCGGTATCTCCAAATTTTAACTTTGTGTTTTTCCCCCCTGTAAATGAATGCCCTACGTCATGAGTCCTCAGAGTTACTACCGGGGGTCCTCCAAATCTTTGTGTGATAGAAACTTTTTTTCTCCTTTATTATATTAACGATTTGAACCCTAGCGTCCATATTCTGAGAATTTTAGCCAAAAATATCCGATCTACAAGTACACAACGCCTCGCACTGCGAGGCGTTGTGAGCTTGTAGATCGGATATTTTCGGCAAAGAGGTTTGGTGTAGAGGGGAAAAAGAACAGACTAAGTACAGCGTGAAAGGTCAAGTTTATTAAGTATTGACGGTTCAAGTGGTTAAATATCTGAAAATATAAATTGACATGAATCGTAAATACACTGATGATTGTACTGTCAAACTATATGGAATGAGTTTGTGGGGGTCCCTGCTTCACCTCTCTCTCAACTAAGGGGTCCCTGACCTACGTGATCATATTTAGAGCATCACACAAAAGCATCAAAAGCAGCAGATCTACAAGCTCGAAACAATTTGAACTTGTAGATCTGCTACTTACGATATGTTGATGCCAATACTTGTGTACTATTACTCAAGTGGAATACAGGATTTTAATTGTAACGTAGTATTTCTACAGTATATTGCGGAACCGCTAAATCAGAGTATTTCTTCTGTCACTGGGAGTGACGCAGCACTTTGAAGCAGAGCTAGTAGGGAAGGTAGAGCAACCGTTTAGACCGCCTGACCAAATGAGATTAAACACATAACAAACGGCTACACACTGCACGGAAAATCCTCTTTAGCTGAGCTGCAAAAAAAACACTGTACTTCAAAAAAACTGTGGAGTAAAGTAACTAAGTACATTTACTCAAATACTGTGCTAAAGTATTTTGGATTTTCAATACTTTTACTTCTACTCCACTACATCTCATAGGCAAATATTGTACTTTTACTCCACTACAATTATTTGAAAACTTTAGTTACTAGCTAGTAGTTACTTTGTAGATTTTGATTATTATGCGCTTCAGCGCAACCCTATGTAAATACATTTTGTCCTCTTGAAAATAGCTGATCTACAAGCTCGCTATATTGTGAGCTGGTAGATCTGCTATTTTCAAAATATTCTTTTGACATTTTACACATTTGAAAACCTGCGAAATGGGATATTCTGCATAATGACTACTTTCTACTTTTGGTACTTTAATTACAATTTGATACCAATACTTTTGTACTTTTAATCAAGTACATTTTGAATTACGGACTTTGACTTGTAACAGAGTATGATCTATACTGCAGTATTGATACTTTTACTTAAAAACACTCTACTGCCATGGTGGAAGGAGAAGTGTGAGATTTTGGACTTGAAGGAGCACTTGAATCGTTTTCAACCTTCTCTTCATATAATTGGTCCTCACTACAGCTCATTATGTGACTCTGCGTCTCATTGGTGGGCTGTGGACAGTCCGGAAACCTGCCTAAAAAATATCTTGCAATTTCACGTGTTTGGTAGGTTTTGAAAATGATTGCCTATAATGAGCAAAGTAGGGAGGGACGTTAAAGTGGTTAAAGCTGATTTAGATGCTACCAACTCATTCTGCTGTGGGGACCCCCTGGAAGGCCTTCGAGGACCGCTGGGGACCCGGGTCCCCGCTACCCTACTTTGAGAACCACCACCAGCGTTCAGTAACTTCTGCATATAGGGTTGATTTAGAAAGAAACATTATTATTTAGTTTTAGTCATATAAATATAAGATTTTAGTCGACTAGATCTACGGTTGATTTTGTTGACGAAAAGAAAATTGTCAGGCTTCGGTGGCATCATAATGGCTGATTTTACACTTGGTTGCATACTGAAAATAGCCCATCTACAAGCTCACAATGTGTCCTGAGCTTGTAGATCTGCTATTGTCAGAGAGCAACTTAACTTTTAGTTCTACTGGATCTCTTCTCCACTAGTCCCTCCCTAACATTTAGTCTAGTTTTTATTTGTTACATTTAGTCTAGTTTTTATTTGTTGACTAAATTGTCAATATATTTAGCCATAGTTATAGTCATCATAGCTACGTGTTTATTTAGTTTTCATTTTGTTTTCAAAAAAAGGCAGTCGTCTACAAACATTTTAGCGCCGTAGCTTTAGTTCATTGGTTCTCAACCTGGGGGTCGGGACCCACAGGGGGGTCCCCAAATTATTTTGGGGGCTCCCCAGATGATTAGCTTAATGTTAACATTGTTTTCTAACTCAACAAGAAAAAAACAACAAAATAAAGTTTAAGTGTATAGAGGGTGTCTGCACATTTCTAAAGTGAGAATTTAAGGACTTTTTAATGAGAGGCTCTCTCCATTCCGACATGTCGCCACTCCGAAATTGACTTCTTATTGTCGGAGTGGTGACACTCCCATGGGGATTCGGTTTAGGGTTAGGGTTAGAGATAGGGTTAGTGTCGGAATGGAGACATGTCAGAAAGGAGACATGTCGGAGTGGAGAGATGCACTCCTTTTTAATACCTCTAAAATGACAAATGAAACATTGATCAAATTGTCAACTATTAGAGGAAGAAATTGTGAGAATAGCCGATCTACATGCTCACAACGCCTCGCGTTGCGAGGCGTTGTGAGCATGTAGATCTGCTATTTTCACCATAGAACCGTGTTATACAAAATGTAATGCCTCAACTCTTAGTGCTCCTCAGGGTGTGGAGTCCCCAGTTAAAATATGATTATTTGGGGAGGTTGCAGCCTGAAAAGGTTGAGGACCACTGCTTCAGTCGACGAAATCAACACTGCTTCCTCCCGCAGATGGAGCTGCGTGTGGCGCTCCCATTATATGTGGAACCGTGGGCTCCCCTTCACTGTCACTCAGATGTGAGGCTCCCTGACACCCCTAAGCCCTTAATGCGGGAGATTTGACTGGTTAATCCTCTGGAAAAGCCCTCCTTTTTGTTCCTCAGGTGGAAGAGTCACACACACCGCCGGGCCATCCTTCATCCTACCTTTCCCCCCAAAAAACCTCAACAGGCTCTCAGCCACCCCATGGCTGGCTGGCTGGCTCTCCTGCAGAACTCCCTATGCCCGCATCATGCATAACGTTACGGTCTAGGCAGGAACCTTGTATCTCCACATTTTTCTCTTTAAAGGTGATACACCATGCATTTAAAAAGTATTTATGTCATATTGTTTGTCCCAAAAACGTTTTTCAAAAGGTTTGAGGCTAAATTACCACTCCTGAATAGAGAGCCTCTCATTTTTGAATGGCTCTCCCCCAAAAAAATCTTTTTGAAAAAAAAAAAATCTTTTTGATATTTTTTTCTCTTCAAAAACGTCCGTTTATGATGTCACAAACGGCAGCAAATCTGGACAGCCTGTTTTGAGAACCCGTGGGATGCTTTTAACCTCCACCTTCCCAAAACCAGAGAAAGACACAACGGTCTGAAATGGGACTTTGTGAGGATAGAAGGTGCTAGTGGGACCCCAAAAAAAGGCTTTAAATTAATGCTTTAATCCGACATACAGCACTGGTTCTCAAACTTAAAGGTCTCTCCTTAACTCTGACAGTACACAAGTGGAACCTTGGTTCAATTCTTTTGCTATAGACAATTCTTTTGCTATTTCCGAAAAAAAAACTATGAACATGTTTGTGGGTTTTATTTAATCAATGAAAAGAGTTTAAGTGACTAAATACTAACTACGGCACATTGAAAGGTCCTTTTCCACCGCCGTTTCCTCAAAGGTAACAGTTTTTGGAACGTACAAGGTTTCTTTCCACCCAGACGGTGACGATATAAGCTACAAAGCTGGAGGTGTCAAACCTACCTGTCAACCCCTACCACCCCACCCCACACACACACACCTGACCCGCGGATAGCCCTCGGGGACATTAATTATAGAACGGACCGACTTGTTGAGAGGAGACAGACAGACAGACAGACAGAGGGAGAGAAAGAGAAGAGAGAGAGATAAAAGTGAAGAGGATAAGACAAATGCTGAGATGTTGTTACAGGAGCTGTCACCTCCTAATCATGTCCTCCTCGCAGCAGAAAAAGGAGGAGGTGATGGCGGGGTTGAACCCGATCAGGTTTCCCCACGTTCGTCATCACAAGGATGGGGGGGGTTTAAGTTTAACCTATTTAGCACGGGTACACTATATTGTGTATCATTATTTTATGCTTTAACTATTGAAAAATAGCAGATATACAAGCTCACAGCGCGGCACCGAGTGCCGCGCTGCGAGCTTGTAGATCTGCTATTTTTGAAAAATCTTGGAAATGAGAATTTTGACCCGATTCTATAAGTGTCTTTTGAATCCTTCAAAGGTTTTTTGAAAAACCTACGTATGTTTCTATGACAGCAATCTGGCCAGCCGTCGTCAAAGAAAAGGTCCTTTTCACTTCACTGGAGCTCGGTTAGTCTGTTCTTGAGAGACTACTATGTCAGTGGTTCTCAAAACTGTTCATGTGAAGGACCCCCAAAATGATATGTATTTGGCCAAGGACCCCCATGTCAAAATATTTAGTTCCAGGAACCACCCAGAAGCAAAATTTGAGTTACAAATGCTTTAAAAATACATATATTCAAAGATTTGCACACATTTTCATGATTTTTCAAAAATAGCAGATCTACAAGCTCGCAGCGCGGCACTCGGTGCCGCGCTGTGAGCTTGTATATCTGCTATTTTTTAATAGTTAAAGCAGTCAATAATTCTAGGCCTAAATGGGTTAAAATGCCTCATCCTCCTCGCGTCCGGTTGGTTGATTCAGTCAAGGCGGTCCCGACTGTATCCCCCTCGCCAACGCTCGAACGCATTCCGACGCGGAGTATGTCGTGTAGATTTAAATACTCTCAACCTGGCCTATATGTAAAAGATAAAAGGTCAAAATAAAAATATCCGAAAGATTCATCAACAACAACAAAAAAACGCCCCAAAATACACAAAACGTCCAACAAATTTTACGATTTTTAGAAAAGGTGACAAAATCGTCAAGACAATGTAGGCTAAAAGATTTCCCAAACTTTTCAAAATAGACTGCAGATCTACAAGCACCAGCCTGTCGCATGGCGATGTAGATCGGCTAAGCTGTGAAATAAAACCGTGGTCCGTTTCACTGGTGATGGTGATCTACCTCATACCAGTGTTTCCCAAACAGTGGGTCGCGACCCGTTTTTGGGCCGCGGGCAAATTTCCATGGCTCGCAAGTAAATATCCCTCGTTATTCTTTTATTCAAAAGATTTTCCAAAATAAAATTAAAAAATATATATTAAATTTCAGATTTTTTTTTTTTTTCCTGTTTCTTATTTTCTTTTTCAAAAGAATAAATAACTAAAAGTAATTCCATAAATAAAATAAAAAATGGGTCCCAGCAGGGATACATCAAATTTCCTCTTTGGGAACTCAAGCTAAGAAAGCACAGAGCAAGAAAACAAAAAAATAAGAAAAGTCCCTGTCATGTACAGTAACATTTTAAATAAATGAGTGGCTCCTGTGCTCAGGTGATGATAATGGATGTGTGCAGTGAACGCTAGCAGCTGTCTGAACACAGACAACACTGCTGGGTGGAGCAGAGCAGAGCAGAGCACTCCAAAAGGAGCCCTCGTCATGACAGCACTCTAATGACAAAGACACACAATGGTGGAGGAAGTTCTCCCATTATTGTTTTTGTTCCTTTCAACTGACATAAGCTAAAGTGGCAATACCACAAAAAGGAATACTCCGTTACAAGTAAAAAGGCATTCTTACTGGAGTAAAAGTACAAAAGTATTGTCATCAAATATACTCTACTAACAGTGCAAGTAAAAGTACCTCTACTGCATTTGTATAACAACACATTTTAGAAAATATCAGTTCTACAAGCTTACCACGCATCACATCACGACTTATAGACTATCGGCTATTTTCGAATATCCGAATTAGGCTAAAGGGTCTACTTTGGCTATTAATGTTTGAGGTATGTTTTGTAATAATAATAATAAAAATCTGCAAAGTAACTTGAAGTAACGTTTTCAAGTAAATGTTTGCCCCTCAGATGTAGTGGAGCTGTATTGAACAATCGGGAATACTCAATTAAAGTCAAAGTACCTCAAAATGTTACTTGAGTGCAGTATACTTGAGTAGACCCGCGTAGTTACTTCCCTCCACTGTGAGTGTGTGTGTGTGTGTGTGTGCGTGCGTGTGTGCGTGCGTGCGTGTGCACGACTCGCGGACGGCCCTTCCGTGTGCTCGGCAAACACGTCGGACAGGCATCAAGCCGCCAGCGCGGCGATCAAAGCCCGGCCCTGTCCAAACAAAATGGAGACTTCTTCCCTTTGAACGTCGGGCGCGTCAGATAAGACAAGCGAAGACTCAGGCCCGCGCGTCATCCGACTCCCCCCCCCCGCCGTCGTCGGCTCCGCGACGACAGCTCCGTTTCTAATGGACCGAGGTGGATTTCACAAAACGCCGAAACAACCGTGAGGTCAGCGCATCTGAAGGTTACCCTCACCTCGCTCCCCCCCGCCGCCTCCCGTCTGCGGGGGGAAACCGAAATAAATAACGCGCGGGGAGGTTGCGCGTGTGTGCCTATTCTTTGTCAGGCGGAGCGTCTTAAGCCATTTAGGCCCTAGGATTATTGAATGCTTTAACTATTGAAAAATAGCAGATATACAAGCTCACAGCGCTGTAGATCTGCTATTTTTGAAAAAGTCATGAAAATGTGAGCGAATCTTGAGTATTATGTATTTTTAAAGAGAACAATTGTAACGCAGATTTTGCTTCTGAGGGTCCCTGAACTAAATATTTTGAGATGGGGGTCCGTGGGCCAAATACATATCATTTTGGGGGTCCTTCACGTGAAAAGGTTTGAGAACCACTGACATGGAATCGGGTCAAAATCTGGTCAAAAGTCAAAATGTTCGCGATTTTTCAAAATAGCAGATTGGGGGCTTGTAGATCTGCTATTTTTCAACAGTTAAAGCATAAAATAATAACACACAATACCGTATACCCGTTCTGAACGGGTTAATGATGCAGAGTTAACACATACTAAATAACGGTGTCTTCTCTCTCTGCGCCGCGCGCCCGCCGCCAGCACTTGACAGCCTCAGAAATAATTGACCAACGTGCTCCAAACTGAGACGCAGCAGGCAAGAGAATTCAATCCTCGCGGCTGACAGAACCCATTGAGCATGTCACCGGGATTTTTCTTTTTTCTTTTTTGCATTATACACAAAGCAATGTCAGGTCAGGGGGAGATGCGCGGGCAGGGCACCCCATGCGAGGTATTTTATTTGCGATTGCCATCTCCGAGGGTAAATTACCTGCGCTCTCCATAATATGGTCTAGTTAACTAATTTCCTCACAGCCACACACCGTCTTCACAAGAAAAGAAAAAAAAAAGTCTCGGATTTACTGCCTGTCAAAAAGCATGATGGACTGTTCCTCCTCTCTCTCTCTCTCTCTCACCAACAACACCCCCCTCCCTCCCTATACGCCTTTTCTTTCTTTTCTTCCAAATACTTGGCAGCCCTCTCATCTGAAGAGCTCATATCCAATATCCTGGGCTGAGGACACATCTCTAATTCTAGACAAAGACGTACAAGCTGAAAACGAACAAAGAGAAACATAACCTTATTATGTTTGAAGGCTATCAGGAGTGTGTCATTACATCCTGAGTTCCCATACAGGAATTACTGCAAGGGGGGAAAGGGGGGGGGCTGTAAAGCAACGCAACGTGGATCTAAAAAAAAGAAAGGGAGGGGAAAAAAGGAAAAAAGTGAGACAAAACAAGGAAATCCATTATCCTCCGACTGAGCCCACGTCGCTGCATTGACAGGGACACACACATACAGTATATGGTGTCCCTGTCGTTTTGTTGTCATACGCGTGTAAATCATTCTGTCTTTTCTGACAGAACAAGAGGGCCTTCCTGACAACCAAACACCCTCAACCTCACCCTAACGGGGTCACCGGGGGAAACCCGAGCCGTCGGATGGCAGACAAAAGCCTGAAGAAGTTTTACCTGCTACAGAGCTATAGCGAACCTGCCACCGATAGCGACGCTAGGATGACAAAAGCAAAAAAAAAAAAAAAGTTGGCTTGTGTGCGTTGAAGACTGCCCCCCGGGCTATAACCGTGTACTGGAACAAAACGGGGGGGCTCCTATGAATACTCAAGGGTGTCACACCAAATTCTGGCCCTGGGTACAAGGACAATTATTTTGTGCTTTAACCATTGAAAAATAGCAGATATAGATCTGCAATTCTTTGAAAAATCGGGAAAATATGTCTATTTCAATTTGAATATTTCAGTTTTCTATGTTTCTATGTCAGTGGTGCTCAAACCTTTTCATGTGAAGGACCCCCAAAAGGATATGTATTTTGCCCCCCCCCCCCCGAAGCAAAATTTGATTTACAAATGTTCGCTTAAAAAATACATGGGCCTATATTCAAAGATTTGCACACATTTTCTCAAAAATAACAGATATATACAAGCTCGCAGCGTGGCACTCGGTGCCGCGTATATATACCGTGTATATCTGCTATTTTTCAATAGCTAAAGTATAAAATAATTAAGGCCCCCTCCACCTTGGGCCCTAGTAACTCAGTCCCACTTTTCCCCCCCTTGTGACACCCCCCCTGCCTCCCTGCCCCCCCGCCCGCCCTCAACCGCCACACCGAGGAACTCAGCCAGTGTCTGTTTAAGAAAAAAAGTTCACAACGCCGCGCCAAAAGGTCCCGTCTCTACCCTTCTTCCTCCTCCGTCCTTTTCTTCTTCTTCCTCCCCCTCTTTTCCTGCCTTCCGCGTCGTCTCCCATTCAGGTTCCGGACGGGACGGGACGGGACGGGACGTGAAGGGACAGGACGGACGGGAGGGAGGGTGGCCGTGGCCAATCGCGCACGCCTCCGCGGTTGACAGTAGGTGGAAACGCTATCTTTCATTACACACGAGTATAAATAGTGTAATCTATCAGCCCTGCCAATCAGGATGATTGATTATGGGGCTGTCAGGAGCGGAAGAGTGACACGTTAGTAGAAAAAAAGTTTGGTTAACAATGCCTGTGTGGCTTGCTGGGCTGGTGCGCGCCAGGGCCCTCTCCGCTGCCACCTCCCTTCCAGGGCCCAGTGATTAATGTGTTGTCAGCCTATAATCCCACACCCACCCTTAATGAGGCAAGGATTTATCATCTGGGCAGAGTGGCAGATGTCAGGGGGGGGGGGGGGGGGGGGGGGTGAATCCAAGTGGCTGGAAACAATATACTTTTCTTTTTTTTCTCTCTCTCGCTCTCTCTCTCTATCCCCGTACCCTGACATGTCTGACAAGCTCTAAAAACCACAAAGAAGGCCTCTGTAAGCACAAACTTCAATGGGGTGGGGACTCTTCAGAGTTCTGGCGTCCTCTCGTCCCCTCGTCCCTCTCTCCCTCTCTCTCTCTCTCTCTCTCTCTCTCTCTCTCTCTCTCTCTCTCTCTCTCTCTTACAGTAGCAGGAAAAATAGAGTAGAGGATAAGGCAGGGCAAGATGCGCTACCTATTTTTGTGTCTCTGGTGAAAGCCTGAATTCGCATTGATTTTCTCTTTTTTAAAGGAATGAACAACATTGATGAATTCATTGAAAAGTGGTGTTATAAGGATGCCTTATGTTCTGTGGTAGAAGACAATTTAATATTTAACATATTTTTTAAGTAAGTGAATGGACATGTATCTGTGAAAAAAAAGAGTGGATTGTAAAATGTTTTTTTGTAATAAAAGTTTTGTTAAAAGTCAAAAAGTCTCTCTCTCTCTCTCTCTCTCTCTCTCTCTGTCTCTCTCTGTCTCTCTCTCCTGAAAGTCAACAACTACTGCTGTTGCTGACAGAAGAGTCATTCCCAGATTCATGCTGTCCTCCCGACTGACTGCATGTATGACCGATATGACGGATTAAATGGGGTGCAAGTGGTATGTTTTTTCTTTTGTGGGGAAAAAATATTGAAAAGTGGAGAAAAAAAGTTGAAGCTCTATTCTGCCCGTTGCTATTCTGACCGTTGCTGCGAGAGTTTGTTCAGTGACGGTCTCTGCACGTCTCTCCAGCTCTTTAGTAGAACCGAAAATACATTTGAATCAGGGTCGGGATAGCAATTTTGTCCAATCAGGAGAGAGCAGCACACCACAAGGAAGAAAATACATACATAAAATATCGTCGTTGTCGGGTGAAAACCTTGTACGTCCAAACCCGTTCGTTTGCATTTATCAGTTAAAAATATATATCCACCTCTTTCCGCGTGAATTTAGTGGCAAAATGAAGTATAAAAAGACAAACTCCCGCTGCCCCTTTTTCCTTTTTATTGAGGCAAAAGTACGACGCGTTTCGCCGTGTGGCTTCGTCAGGTGCTATACATACAGTATATGACCTCAAAACTGTACAGTACTTAGGCCTAGAATTATTGAATGCTTTAACCAGTGAAAAATAGCAGATATACAAGCTTGTAGATCTGCTATTTTTGAAAAAGTCGTGAAAATGTGTGCAAATCTTTGAATATATATTTTCAAAGCGAACGTTTGTAACTCAAATTTTGCTTCGTGGGGGGTCCCTGGGCTGGAACTAGATATTTTGAGATGGGGGTCCGTGGCCAAATACATTTTGGGGGTCCTTCACATGAAAAGGTTTGAGAACCACTGACATAGTAGTCTCTCAAGAACAGACTAACTGAGCTCCAGTTAAGTGAAAAGGATCTTCTCTTTGACGATGGCTGGCCAGATCGCTGACATAGAAACATTTTCCATAACACGTTTTTCCAAAACATCTTAGAAGGATTCAAAAGACACTTATAGAATTCTAATTTTCACGATTTTTCAAAAATAGCAGATCTACAAGCTCGCAGCGCGGCACTCGGTGCCGCGCTGTGAGCTTGTATATCTGCTATTTTTCAATAGTTAAAGCATAAAATAATAATACACAATAATGTGAACACGTTCTAAATGGGTTAAGTAAATGTATTTAGTTACTTTACACCTCTGATGTTCTGCTTACGAAAGAGATGGAGTGACAGCGAGACACTCTACCACAACGATTACTACAACAATACAACACTAACTGTAACAAAGAAAACCACTTGAACCCCCTTTAAGGCTGTGATAATAAAGCCAACAAACTTGAAAGCAAGAAAATGTGCTCGGCTTCACAAAATACAAATCGTTTGTCGATACATCACACGAATCATCAATCAAACGGGAAAAAAAGTCAAACTTTGTTAGACATGTCATGTGTGCTTATCTAGCAGAGATTATAAGCTATACGGCATCTTAACGTTCATTAACGTCATCGGTGGCACCGAGCCATCAACATCTCGCACGTCGCAAAACAACAACTGCACTATTACTTTTCATCATCTGATAAAAATCGGAATCTCTTTGGATTATAAGTGAGAAGGGGGGGGGCCGAAGATGAGAATCAACTTCAAAGCGACTCATAATGTGAGCGTTGAAACGTTGGCGATTAACATCAACCAAAAGGAGAGAGAGAGGGAGAGAGAGAGAGAGAGAGAGAGAGAGAGAGAGAGAGAGAGAGAGAAACAAATAGCTGTTTTGCTGCATACCCAAAGTTTGGCACGCAACCCAGAAAACCCCCGGTGGGGGTAAGACTTGACACAAAGTGTTCCTCGCAACAAACAACACAGCAAAACACACTGAGGCCAGCTGTCTGTCAAACGGCGTTTCGCAGCATCTCCGTGTCACCACGGGGAGCAATAGAGAGACAATCAGCCGCGATTGCCGGAGCAGGGGCGTCACACCAAATTCTGGGCCCTGGGTACAAGGATTCACTGCGGGCCCCCCATGAATGTTAACTATTGAAAAATAGCAGATATACAAGCTCCTGCTATTTTTGGAAAATCATGTCAAGGACCCCCAAGATGATATGTATTTGGCCACGGACCCCGATCTCAAAATATTTAGTTCCAGGGACCCCCAGAAGCAAAATTTGAGTTAGAAAATGTTCGCTTAAAAAAATACATATATTCAAAGATTTTCACACATTTTCACAACTTTTCAAAAATAGCAGATCTACAAGCTCGCAGCGCGGCACTCGGTGCCGCGCTGTGAGCTTGTATATCTGCTATTTTTCAATAGATAAAGTTATTAGGGCCCCTCCACCTTCTTGGGCCCCAGTAACTCAGTCCCACTTTCCTACCCCTTGTGACGCCCCTGGCCGGAGCCTGATAAGGCCATCACAAGTGGGACTTTGTGCTCTGTTGTACAGAGTGCAGATCAGTCCTGACGTCACTCGCTCATCCCCCAAGGGTCGCGGTATCGTTTCCCCCGTTCTGAATTCCCCTAGATGGGTTTAATATCGAATTGTGTTCCAAAAATAAACAAACCGCCCCTGCCGATATTGTCAGGGAAGGTGGCTCGGAATCGTTTACGATAGTCAGTCACTCATGTGTCTGCATCTCTAGTGAAAATTCGGTGGCGGTAAACGCCGTCAGTTGAAGCTTCATATACTCGCCGTATTACTCTATTTACTGCTATTAAAAAGTCGTCCTACGGTTTGTCATTTTCTGCCGCGATGTCCTTACCTTTTAACACACTTGGTGCCAAACACGAGTTTCCCCGAGTTGGCCGTTTTTGATTATGCCGGTTTCGGCATGATCGCGATCGTGAAATGCATGTTTCACTCCCAGAACAACTCTATCTTTCAAACATGGCAGCCATGTTTGTTAACATTTGAAGAAATCAACACTATAGCCTCTTATCTCCTGAATGCCTGAACGGATTTCTTGTTTGAAAGCTGGGAATGGCGTGCACATGTGTGGTGCATGATCCGTGCATTATCCGTGCATGACCCGTGCACCATTGTGCACAAGGTAAAATGGTGGCAATTGAAGACTTTAGTTGATTTTAATCCTGACAACAAGCCTGTTAAAATAGTTTGGGCGTGTTTAGTTTCCACTGATAGTTGAACGATGCTGCTCGTCTCCCCCGGTGCCAAATAATTCCAGCGAACCGTGTTCATTCTCCTCAGTGTGTGTGTGTGTGTGTGTGTGTGTGTGTGTGTGTGTGTGTGTGTGTGTGTGTGTGTGTGTGTGTGTGTGTGTGTGTGTGTGTGTGTGCGTGCGCGCGTGCGTATATCTCTATGGCCCCCTTTCCACCAAAATAACTTAATTTGGTTCTAGAACTGGTTCCGTTCTAGAATCCTGGAACCTTGGTGATATCACAGAACAGGCGGCATTCTTTTTTTGGTTCCAGTCCCGAACCAACTTTCAGAGTTCTGAACCAATTCATTTCCAGTGGAAACACTCTGACCTGGTTCAATATTAGGCAGGAAAAAAAGAACTGAACCACTTCAACCCTGGTGGAAAATGGGTCTATGTTTGTGCATGATGTACGTCGTCGCTGTCGTGGTGGAAACCTGTCCAAAACTGTTCCTTTTTCAGGATTCAAATAAAAAAATGGCAAAATCTCGCAGATCCACACGTTCTAGGTGTGGCCGAAGGCTACATTTGACGTCACACACGACGCCGTAGCACACACAGCAGATCTACAAGCACGGCGCAAGGCGTTGTTTGTCAAAATCATTTTCATTTTCAAAATGATAAATACGGGGCGCCCGCTGGCCTAGCGGTCCAGGCGCACACCACATAGGGCCCAGTGTAGCCTGACAGCGTGTCGCTGGTTTGAGTCCCAAGCCCGACCTGCGCGTCGCTCCCCATCTCAATATTAATAAAGGCATAAAAGCCCAAAAAACATAAAAAAAGATGAATACAAAATGAACTGTTTCGGGCATAACAAGGTTTTCCGCCCCGACAACAACGATGTGTATGTGGTTTAGACTATGAGGTGTCGGGCCCGTCCCGCGCCGGGGCCTGGTGCTGACAGCCCCCCCCCCCCCCTCCCTCCCCCCCATCGGTTCTGAGTGCTCTGGCAGCTGGGGAGAGAGAGAGAGAGAGAGAGAGAGAGAGAGAGAGAGAGAGAGAGAGAGAGAGAGAGAGAGAGAGAGAGAGGTCAGCCGGGGGTGAGAGTCCCGGAAAACAACGGCAATTAGAGAGGGGGGAGAAGTGAGTCACAATGTCCACATAAATCTCCCAGAGCCCTGCACATCATAAACACACAGTAAAACTTTAAAGCACATTTAATTGTAAGTAATAGTGCCAGGCATTGATTTACAGTTGCCTCCTCGTTTCAAAAAGCAGAGCCCGGAGGAGACGTGGGGAGATGCATACGTGACCCGGAGAGCCGCGTCACTTTCAACGCTGAGCGGAGCGAGGCATGATGGATGTGTTCCTCAAACTTTTTGGCCAAATGCACCACGGTATAAAAACAAACATGTGTGTGTGTGTGTGTGTGTGTGTGTGTGCGTGTGCGTGTGCGTGTGCGTGTGCGTGTGTGTGTGTGCACGTTTTTTAGGGGTTTTATTAGACGTTTGCGCGGCCCGGTTTATATTAACTTTCCGCCTTTCTCTCTCACTCTCTCTTTGTTTCTTTCTCTTTCTCTCCCTCTCTCTCTCTCTCTCTCTCTGCTGGCATTGGGAACATGGAGAGCCTCTGTGGTGAAGCAGTTGTTGTCTTGCCGTCTACTGTGTTTAGTGGTGGGATTTGAGGCCTGTCAGAAATGGGTCCAACCCTGGTCAGCAGTAATCATATGTCTGTCTCTCTCTCTCTCTCTCTCTCTCTCTCTCTCTCCCTTTACTGATATAAAGTTTTCATAAACTTTGACAAATTATGTGATTAGTGAGAGTTTTTTTCCCCCCTTCTCTTCTCGTTAGTCCATATAAAAATAAAGTGTACGCGGTTCATTTCACTGTTGTGATAACACTGAGCATCCGAGCGTGGCGTTTTAACAGAGCTTTTTGCCCGATCTCGGATAAGCCTTCAGGAATGTCCCTTTTTAGGGTAAAGTTGCTCGAAATCGAAGCCCAGTTTAAAAAAAAGGAAAGGAAGGAAAAAAAAAAAGAAACTGCACGCAAACGGGATATTCCCGACCTTCAGAGCCGAGGCGTCACCGAACACCGGGGCGATCGCTCACGACGTGGCGTGGTAGGGCAGCCTATACATCGTCGTTGTCGGGGCTGAAACCTCGTATCTCCAAGTTTCAATGTGTACGTTCTTTCGCGAAGTAAAGTCCTGCCACATCGTACAAGACCGTCGCACAAAAGTAGTGAAAACAGCCGATCTACAAGCACACAACGCCTCACAGTGCGAGGCGTTGTGTGCTTGTAGATCGGCTGTTTTCACTAGTTTAAATAACTTTTTAAATAATAACAAAAAAGGAAGGTTTTGGATAGGGATGCGGTATCGGTACTTGCCCCGATAAAGGCCTATTTTGCTGTAATCGTACTCGTCCGATATTGCTCACGGCAGCGCCAGATACCATTTTGTTTCATAAATATGTTGGTAACAACATATCAAAAGTCCTAAGACGCAGTTTTGGTTTGTGTTAGTTCAACTAATGAACAGTGTTTTCACCTTCTCTCACTCTAGGCATGAATTATTTAAACCATTTTATTTTGGAGCGCCACACACTATTTAAGCACTTATACAGAAACGTAACTTACAGTATCGGTATTCGGTATCGGCAAGTACACAAATTAAGTACTCGTACTTGTACTTGGTCAGCAAAAAAGTGGTATCGGTATCCCTAGTTTTGGACATACTGTACAAGGTTTCCACCCGACAACGACGACACGCTACACGCTGAATAAAGTCCTCGATGACTCACAACCCCTCTCTCTTTCTCCGTAAGAATGAGCCCCTGTCATCTTAGACCATGGTGTCACAAACACCTCGCTGGGTCCCATGAAGATCCAGCTACAGTATTATAACCCACTGGGATTTTCTCACTTCGGTTACACTACTTAATCAAATGGGTTGCTTTTAGCCGCTATAAGCCCCTGATTCAACACTTTAGTCGCGAATAGCCAGACCTACACGCTCGTAGGTCTGGCTATTTGAGCTGTGCAGGTGTTAAAGGCTACGGGGAGCTGAAGTCTGATGTCATTTGCGTATCCTCTACCTGGGTCGCGGTTTAGTTTCCTCATTCTGAATTCCCATAGACGTGTGTTTAAACAGACACAACTTTCGTAGGATAAGTTTGTCCTTAAATGACTAGAGAATAGCGTTTCCTCAAATGATGCAAATTAGCATACTTTGAGACTTTTTATGTCACTTTGGGGTCATCCGTGTCTGTGTGCGTGTGGGGGGCATTTGAGAGGTAGCAGATCATACAATCGAGCTAATCTATCTGCGTGTTTATTTGTCCAAACACAAAGCAGCCAGGAGCCTATTACGGTTACAGTCAGGGGCGTCAAAGGGGGGGGGAGTGGCACTGAGTTACCAGGGCCCAAGGTGGAGGGGCCTTAATTATTTTATACTTTGGCTATTGAAAAATAGCAGATATACAAGCTCAAAGAGCGGCACCGAGTGCCACGCTGCGAGCTTGTAGATATGCTATTTTTTTAAACGTTCTGAAAATGTGTGTAAATCTTTGAATATATGTATTTTTTTGGCGAACATTTGTAACTCAAATTGTGCTTCTGGGGGGTCCCTGGAACAAAATATTTTGAGATGGGGGTCCGTGGCCAAATACATATCATTTTGGGGGTCCTTCACATGAAAAAGTTTGAGCACCACTGACATAGAAACGGCCCTCTGGAATTATTTGGCACCAGGAGACATGCAGCATCGTTCAACTATCAGTGGAAACTAAACACCCCAAACTATTTTAAACAGACACAACTTTTGTAGGATAAGTTTGTCCTTAGACGACAGAGAACAGCATTTCCTTGAATGATGCAAATTAGCAGACTTTAGGACTTTTTATGTAACTGTATGTAACAGATCATCCAATCAGCCTAATCTATCTGCGTGTTTATTTGTCCAAACACAAAGCAGCCAGGAGCCTATTACGGTTACAGTACATATCGCTCACTACTACAACTACTCAATCCATAGCGCTGGCCTGGCTCCATCCATCCATACCGATTCAGGAATGTGTCAGGAAGCAAAAGAAGGAGAGACATCAAGATGTATATAATAGTGCGGCGGAGGAAATACAGAGAAACTAGCGCGGTAATAAACTTGCTTCCACAGCAATCTGCCCGGGCTGTATTTCCTCCCCCTGTTGAGAGCCCAGAGTTTCCTCTCCGAGGACACATTTGTTCAAGCTAAAAATGATTCAGCAAACTCCACCGACGGCACATTCACAAAGCTACAATATTGCATGCCGTTTGTTATGTTTGAGGGCTTTGGGGGGACTCATAATTCTCAAGCACGCAGGGGGGGGGGGGGGGGGGGGGGGGTAGTTTACTGGGGTGCGCAACCGGAGAGATCTGAGAAAGAGGGCCAACGACCAATCCAAAGCAAGGGTCTTCAAAGTTTTCAGGCCAAGGACCCCCTTAGTCGAGAGAGAGATGAAGCAGGGACCCCCACAACCTTTACGTAGAGTCCATATAGTTTCATCGTTTGACAGCACACTCATCAGTGTATTTTGGATTCATGTCAATTGTTTTCAGATATTTAACCACTTGAACTGTCAATACTTTCACCTTTCACTCTGTAATTAGTCTGCTCTTTTTCCCCTCTACACCAAAGCTCTTTGAGGACCCCCTAGGGGTCCCGGACCCCCTGTTGAAGACCCCTGATCTAAAGTATATCCCTACTTGTCTTTACAGAAGAGCTGCCAATGCGAAGAGTGGAGGGAAAAAAAGGCCCTGGTGATGTACGGGATCACATAATTCCCCATCATGGGGTCTAAATCCACGCACTCTATCTTAAGCCGAAGTTTATACGCAAGTCGTAGCCCGATCTGCATGCTCGCGGCGAACAAACAAAATTGGATTTGGACCGGTCTCCTCAGCGCAAACTCAAAATGAACCGCTGCCTGCATGCCGCCGACTAAAACAGGTTAATGTCTGCAAAAAAAAACTCAACTGAAAAGATCCACTTGAGGACTTTTCCTGGCTCTGTCACTGTCAATTCCGCCAACGAGGCCCTTTACCCCGCGCACGCAGCAGCAGAGGCTCATGGGACGTCGTCGGGGGAGCTGGCTCGAGCCACCCTGCAATGCAGTCTGCTTTGCATTATACACAGAGGGACGCGGGGATAGAGAGAGAAAGAGAGAGAGACACAGAGAGAGAGAGAGAGAGAGAGAGAGAGAGAATAACTTCTCGTCCCCCGCGCGTGCTAGGAAAACCCAGTCAAGAAAAATCACGCGTCCGGGCACAAATTTAAGTGACACCCGAGGAGCGCTTATGGCACTGACACGGCTACGCGTTACTGTACCAGGTTGTGTTTTAGCGGGAGAGGGGTGGGAGGGGGGAGGGGGAGGGGGAGGGGGATTGCAGTCACTTCAACCCGCTAGGGAAAAAGGCTCTTTTTCTTTAACATGTGGCAAAGGGAGTCAAATGTTGTTCTACTGGTTTTAAAAAAAAAATCTGCTGCTGCGCTTTTCTTGTTCTTTTTTCTTCTGTTCTTCCAAGCCGGGCCGTGTGCTTGGAGATCTGAAAACAGCAGAGCTTAGAGCATGTTGTCAAAGTGTCGTGATAGACATGGTCAGTGTAGCCCATGGTTTCAGCAATGTGCTGTGGGCTCTGTGGCAGCGTGTGTGTGTGTGTGTGTGTGTGTGTGTGTGTGTGTGTGTGTGTGTGTGTGTGTGTGTGTGCGCGCGCGCGCGTGTGTGCGTGTGCGTGTGTGTGTGTGTGTGTTGTGTGTGTGTGTGTGCGCGCAGTGGTGGAAAAAGTATTCACATTTTCGACTTAAAGGAGTAGTTCACCACTTTTCAACCTGTCTTCATATAATAGGTCCTCACTAATGTTCATGATAAAATATCAAAAAATTTTTCTACTCAGTCCAAGTCTCCTAGGAGAGCTGTGCGAAGTTCAGAATCCATCGTCTTGTGACATCATCATTTTCCCCCAAAAAAATGTAATCAATATTTTTGAAAAAAATATTTAGATTTTTAATATCGCGAGAACAATGGCTTCCACTTTAAAATTGCAACTTTTCAGGAATAGAAAGCCTGCAGTTTCTATAAGCTGGATTGGTAATCGATGATGTCACAAGACTATGGGTTTTTGACCAGCCCACAGTCCGCCTCTGAGAAAAAAAGAAAAAAAAAGAAAAGCTATTTTTGAGTGAGGACCAATTATATGAACATAGGTTGAAAAGTGGTGGAGTGCCCCTTTAAAGCTATACTGTGTAAGTTGCTCAACTAGTGGTCAGTAGCGTCCGCGTCTTTCGGCCGTTTTTCGCCGCGGACCGGGCCTCAAATCCCTGCGTCACCCCCGCGTCTGCCTCCACCTCGCCGAGATCTATCTTTAGAGGGGTCCCTGGTTCCTGTGCGTTCAGGCATTCCGGAGAAACGGAGTGTTTCACCCGAGTATAGATAGAGACACACGGGCGCCTACAAATATGGCCGCCCTATTGTGATAGCTAGCGACCCCACTTCAAGATGCGCTGTGATTGGCCGGCAGTGTATAACCCTCGCTGTGATTGGCCGGTAGTGTATGATGACGTAATTTTTGCGCGAAAACCGGACCCCGGTCAGGATCATAGGAAACATATAAAGAGAAGGCTTCAGAAGCTGAAAATAACGGAGTGGGTGTTCTAAAACTTTAGCGATTTAAGAGTTAGGACAATTTTAAGATTTGTTTTATAAAAAAAGTTACATGGTACAACTTTAAGTAAAAGTATCAATGTAGAAGTACTCTGTTCTAAGTAGAAGTCCAAAATAAAAAACATTACTTGAGTAAAAGTACAACAGCATTGGCATCAAAATGTACTTAAAGTTGTACTATGTAACTTTTTTTATAAAACAAATCTTAAAATTCTCCTAACTATTAAATCACAAAAGTTTTAGAAGATCCGCGCCGTGAATTTCAGCCTGTAAAGCCTTCTCTGTATGTAAACTGAGATCCTTGCCGTGGACCGGATCTCGCGCCAAAATTGCGTCATCACACTACCGGCCAATCACAGCGAGGGTTATACAACTGCCGGCCAATCACAGCGCATCTTGAAGTGGGGTCGCTATGGCAGCCATATTTGTTGTCGCCCGTTTGTACCATCCCTTCTCTAGGTAATTTCGCCTACCAGGCAGGGTGAAGGAGTCCGTATCTCTGGAATTACTGAACGCACAGGAACAAGGGACCCCTTAAAAGATAGATCTCAGCGAGGTGGAGGCAGACGCGGGGGTCTGAAGGTACGAAAAACGTCCGAAAGACGCGGACGCGACCGCGGTTTGCTATAGGGCTAATGACCACTAGTTGGGCATCTTACACAGTATGGCTTTAAAGTACTAAAAGTAAAAGTTTTTTTTTTTTTTAATAGCAGATCTATCGCGACGCGTTGTGAGCTTGTAGATCTGCTATTTTCAAATAGCCAAAGTATAAAATAGGGCTAAAGTGGTTTATGTATGTTTTAACATAATTATAATTTATATCAGCAAAGTAACTACTATAATTTTCAAATAAATGTAGTGGAGTAAAAGTACAACATTTGGATCCCAGATGTAGTGGAGTAGAAGTAAAAGTGTTGGATTTGGAAATACTCAAGTAAAGTACAAAGACCTCAAAACACATTACTTAACTAAAAGTACATAGTTACTCTTACACCACTGTGTGTGTGTGTGTGTGTGTGTGTGTGTGTGTGTGTGTGTGCGCGTGCGCGCGTGCGTGCGTGCGTGCGTGTGTGTGTGAGGGGGGGGGGGGGGGGGGGGACACCACCAAAGTGTACCACATGTATTTTCCGAAAAGTCCAAATGGCTCTGCGTGGTTTAACGCCATCGCATTCCATGACCTCTAACTCCTGAAAGAGAATTATCGCATTATAGCATTCCAACACGCCCAATTTCCCAAAATACAGCTCAAGGCTTTTCCACTCCGACTCTGCTCAGTGTTGCGGTTTCTTGAACGGTCTCCGCTGAGTTTCCTTGTTTATTTCAGGTATTTATTCATTACGTGCTCCCTCGTCTTTGTCTCGTTTGACTTTTTTTGGGTCCCGTTCCTTGTCCTTTCCACTCAGCAAATCCAATAAAACGGCGTCCCAGAGGAGAAAATTACCCCCTTCTGGTATAGTTCGAAGCAGACAAACACCAAAATATACAGAGACAGCTTGTTGTCACCCACTTATGGTGTCACGACCACTGGAGCATGAAAGGACATGCCATCAATTAACACTTTTTAACCCTGGGGACCCTATTTTTGACATGTTATTGCGACCGAAGGTCGCAGTTTACTATGAGAAACGGCACAGCTTGTCCGTGTCCGTCTGTCTGGACGTGCATGTAGACATGTGCACATTTTTACGGTCTATGGGTTTGCCGCTCTGACATCACACTCTGGCTTCACTGTGATGTCACACTAACAGAATCCCTTTTATGCCCACATATGGAGTTCCCTGATGTCATCAATATTAATGATGCCCTGTTAGAGAGATCCCTGTGATGCCAGGGGGAACAAATCCCCTTTACGCCCATATTTGGAGATATGGAGATCCCTGTGAGGCCAGGGGAACAAATCCCTTTTATGCCCATATATGGAAGATCCCTGATATCCACATCCCTGATGTCCACATCACTGTGGCGCGACCTCACCCTTTAGGGCGAGGTCACTTGTCGCCCTGAGGCGTCTTACTAGCAGTAGAACTATAACCTAAACCTAACATAACATAACCTATTTTCCCATTTCCAAAAATCTTCTTTTAGAATGTTATACAGTATTATGTCCCCACAATTACAACACAATTATGTCTAAAAATAGCTTGTATTTCTTTGTATAAAATGAAATACAGCTCAAGTGGTTAAATGAGGTACACAATTATCATCCGTGAGACAGCTTCTAGCTACAGAAGTATCGGGCCGTTAGTTCTCTTAAGATTAAGACTCGATTCTGTTAAATCTGTACTTGCAAATGGCTTCACTGTGAACCCTTCTGTGTGTGCGCATGCGCGCACGTGTGTGTGTGTGCACGTGTGTGCACGTGTGCGAGTGAGTGTGTGTGTGTGTGTGTGTGTGTGCCAGCGAGCGAGCGTGCCTCTGTTTTTTCTGAAAACAACCAGCCCATTTGGCCTCTCTGGATGTGATTTAGGAGACATGGAAAACGTTGTGAATGTATGAAAAAGTTATGCTATTCATATTGTACTAAAGACCATAACTGCTTTATCAGAACCATGTGGCGTCCCACAGTGCCCCGCCATAATGGCATGATTGAAAAGCAGTTTAAGCCGTTCAGAACGGGGTACGCATTATTGGGTCGTATTATGTTACGCTTTAACCATTGAAAAATAGCAGATTTACAAGCTCACAGCGCGGCACAGAGTGCCGCGCTGCGAGCTTGTAGATCTGCTATTTTTGAAAAAATCGTGAACATTTGAATTTTGACCCGATTCTATAAGTGTCTTTTGAATCCTTCTAAGGTTTTTTTTTCTTTTTTTAACTTATGTATGTGGTCTATGTCAGCGGTTCTCAAACCTTTTCATGTGAAGGACCCCCAAAATGACATGTATTTGGCCACGGACCCCCATCTCAAAATATTTAGTTCCATGGACCTGGGACCCCCCCAGAAGCTAAATTTGAGTTACAAACATTCGCTTTAAGAAAAAATACATATAATCAAAGATTTGCACGACATTTTCGCGACTTTCTCAAAAAGCTCACAATATACAAAAAGCTCACAATATACAAGCTCACAGCGCGGCACCGAGTGCCGCGCTGCGAGCTTGTAGATCTGCAATTTTTTCACCGGTTATAAAGCATTCAATAAATTCTAGGCCTGAACGGCTTAAACTGTGGTCACACTCCATTCTGACGTGACTCAACAAGAGGTCTCCAGAGTTCAGCGCTCTGCCTCTGTCATATAGCGTGGCCGGGCTAACCGTTCCAATATATCACGCTACGGGTAAAGGATCTGATAGAGAATGGGAGGCTTTTTGTGATTTACGCCGCCATGAGAGAGGCATGCATCACTCCGGCTATAGGTTGCAGCTGCCTGTGTGTGTGTGTGTGTGTGTGTGTATATGGTCGTCGTTACAATGTATCGATTGTGCAGCACGGCGGTTGGGATGAAGATGATGCCGGTTTAGAAACGTTTGTCGAGGAAATATAGTTGCATTCTCCGGATCACATAGCGCCGCTATCGGGCTGAAAACTCGTATCTCTACATTTTAAAGATGCAGTGCCATGATTTCCCCCCCCTAAAACATAATGATATTATGATTATACTAGGAGGAAGATTTTTTCAAAAAAAGAGTGTACAAAAAGTGTTAAAATTGGCTTCTTATGTGGCCACACCCACCTGTTCATTAACCCATTCCCAGCCAAATCGCCATAGATTTTTTTGGTATTTTTTTGACATTTTTAGAGCAAAAACTGACCATCCTAGGTTCATTTCAGTCCAAAGAGTGATTTTGCGCTGGAAATGACATCATCGATGACGTAACCCGGAAATCGTTTGCCCATAGCATAGCTAGCATAGGCCTTTTTTTAGCATTGAAAGCTAACGTTTCTTTATCAAACTTTACCATATTTAAACGGATTTTCATTCGGAAAAAAGTGGCTGGGGTGACAGAGTGGTCACCCAGGAGCATAAACGATGGTGCACGGCGTGCGCACGACGTGCACGGCGTGCAGGATCGCTCCCGTTCTCCCGGACCGGCTCTCCGTTAAAAAACAATGGCGGCGTCCATCGGCGGCCATTATGGTCCAGGCTGGTCCAGCCTGGAAGACCTAATCGTTGGGCACTCTCTAGTGGTATATTAGATGTACTACAGTCTACAATCATAATTATGCCTGCTTGGTTTCTGTACTCCATAGCTTGAAAATTAATAATATTCCTGGCAGTATAGGCGCACAAGCATATTGTAAAATGGCTGTGTATGAGTTAAGTATGCCTGGTTGTCATGGTGGGTGGTGACCCAGCTGAAGTTAGCCACACCCACAGTGTTGGGTGAATGGTAAAAGAGGAGGAGATGAGTTTATGATGTCAAATAATCTGTGTTTTTCGACTGGGCCTTTTGAGGCCCAGTCTTTCAGCTTTCAGGAAGTAACCAAAAATACACAGGGAAAACAAATCTGCACATTATAACCACACCTGGGGGTCTATTAGAGTAATGTCAACTCCATTGACACATACAAAACAGAAAAAGTACAAAACTATGGCATCACCTCTTTAATTTTTTGTGTTTTTCTTTTTTTAATGAATGACCTATACTTGATCGTACTATACTGTCACACAAAAGCAACAAAAGTTGCAGATCTGCAAGCTTGAAACGCGGCGCGAAGCGATGTGCTAGTTTGAATTTGAAAAGTAACAGGATGACACAAGGTTTTTTTGTTGCATTCGAATAGCGAAAATAAAAGATCTACTAAGCTCACAATATGTCGTGTTGTGAGCTTGTAGATTTGTATTTTTTATTTCTCTTTTTCCAGAATGTCTGCCGATTTTGACCCAGAGTTTGCTTATATATTATTTTCGCATAATGTTCACCTATTATGACATGCCCAGAATAGGGCCGGGGGGGGGGGGGGGGGGGCGCCGGGGTTCGCGTGGTTAAAAATCAACTTCAAACACGGCAGAATATGACAAGTAAAAATCCCCAGATTGCTTTGTTTGTCCCCCCCAGTTTTTATTTCTCCATTACAGACATTAATTGAGACTCAAAGGACATCTCAAGAGACAGCGAGACAGCTAATTACCGTCCTCTGTAATGAAGCTAATGCCCGACGCCGCCCGCGCCGCCGCTATGAGCGACACCCCGCTGCACTAGACATAAAAGCAAAACACAAATATCTAATTACGCCATCGCCGTCTCTCTCCCCACCCCACCCCCCCTGCCTTTCCCATTTTGTCTCGCTTAACCCATTTCGGCCTAGAATTATTGACTGCTTTAACTATTGAAAAATAGCAGATATACACGCGAAAATTTGTGCAAATCTTTGAATTTTGAATATGTATGTATTTTCAAAGCGAACGTTTGTAACTCAAATTTAGCTTCTGGGTGGTCCCTGGAACTAAATATTTTGAGATGGGGGTCCGTGGCCAAATGCATATCATTTTGGGGGTCCTTCACATGAAAAGGTTTGAGAACCACTGACACAGTAGTCTCTCAAGAACAGACAAACCGAGCTCCATTTAAGGGAAAAGGATCTTTTCTTTGACGATGGCTGGCCAGATTGCTGACATACTGTAGAAACATAGGTTTTTCAAAAAATCTTAGAAGGATTCAAAAGACACTTATAGAATCGGGTCAAAATTCAAATTTTCACGATTTTTCAAAAATAGCAGATCTACAAGCTCGCAGCGCGGCACTCGGTGCCGCGCTGTGAGCTTGTATATCTGCTATTTTCAATAGTTAAAGCGTAAAATAATGATACACAATATAGTGTGTACCCGTTCTGAATGGGTTTTAATTGGTGACCTGCACCATTGGTCAGCGTGCAATCGCTCCGATGATGGGTGCCAATTAGAGGCGAGAGGTACACATGCCCTGCCGAGGCGGCTACAGCTGACACTTCACGTCTCATCTGACTCAAAACAAACGTTACGAGGAGAAGAAATGGTGCCATCGACGTCCCAGGGGCCTCGGCACAGGACATGTCCGGGCACGCTCAAAAAACGTCACTGTTCCATGTAGGCCTGTCACAATTATTACATAATAATCGTCAAATTGCAATCATTTGACATAATCGCAATTATTTTGTCATAATTGTCATAATCATTTCCATGTTGAAATTTTCATTTCATTTTCAAAACCTTTCAAAAATGGTGGTAATAGCAGATCTACAAGCTCACAACGCGTTGCATCGCGACGCGTTGTGAGCTTGTAGATCGGCTGTTTCCACTATCAATGTTCTTTTTTAAGTATAAAGTGGTCAAATATGTCAGTCGTTTCTTTGTTGCGACCGTAGGTCGCAGTTAACTATGAAAACCGTCACATCTTGTCAGTAACGTCAGTGACGCCTCAATGTCTATAGCTGACCTATGACATCATCACATTGTTGTGACATCACATTCCGTACTTGTCCCTTGTATGCCCATATCTGGGGATCCCTGATGTCATCAATATTGAGCCCATAGCTTGGAATGCCCACATATATGGACATAACATAAGACATCTATGATGTCAGACGTCAGTCATATGCATATTTGGGAAAGAATTTTGTCCACATTTTGTCCAACTTAAATAACCAACCGCAACTCGAATCTCTTTCCCTTTAGGCGAGGTCGCTTTTCGCCCTTAGGTGTCTTACTGGTATATTTAGGTTATGTGTCATATCTGCCATGTGCAACTTCAAAGCCGACAAGCCAAACAGAAATGTAATTGTCAACGACAAAAACGCAATTAAATCATTAATCGCAATTATGTGAGTGACAATAATCGTCATGTAAAATGTCATAATCGTGACAGCCCTATAGACATGTCCGGTCACACTCAAAAAAACGTCTCACATCCAAGACCTCCCAACCTCGCCGCAGACCCACTCGAAAGCAGCCGAGCGGAAACGGTCTGTATGGGACATTTGGAAGAAGAAAAAGAAAAAAGAGAGAGAGAGAAAAGAAAAACGTTAAGCGCCACGACGTTGAATATAACGAGAGGAAGGCACGATTACATCAAAGCTGTAACCTTTTACTTTGCATAAGGAATAAATAATCGTGTGCAGCGTGCAGGTTCAAAAAGCACAAACATAATAAAAACACACACATCACGTCGAGGGGAATCAGAGGGATTATCTCCGCCTTTCATCTGAGGGCTGCAGCGACCAAAGCAAACATTTCTCTTCCCCTGACAGGCTGTGTAAATAAAATCTTATAAAGTGACTCTCGCCTGCCAAAAAGCATTGTAAAGCATTGTAAAGGTCCCCCTGCTTTCCTTTTATATAAAGTGGATGAGCCGTGTTTTCATTCCAACTCGCCATCTACCAAACATGGCAGGCCGGGGTTAAATTATTTCAATGTTTTACTTTCTCGCTTTGCCACTGGCACGAAAAGGAATGGAGAACAAAAGCGTCGCGTGAACCAGACACCGAGACAAGTACGCCATCTTCGCTGATTGTCTGAAACGATAAATATTTTGTTTTTCCCCGTTGCACTTTTAAACCCCGCCGGCTTCAAAACTCGCATGCTTCTGATTTGTCATTTGGGCTTGGGCTTTGTTCTTGACACTCCGGATCCATTTTTTTTTTTTTACCTCCCGGGCTGGCTTGTCAGAGCCCACAGGGGATGTAGGAAGACGACGACAAAAGCCCTGGCCGATCCGTACGGTAAATATTTCATGATCCTGCAATTACATGAAATCAAGTCCGCTCCGAGCTAGGGATGGGACGATAAGCGATGTTATCGTTAATCGTGATAAAAAAAACACTCGCGATAATCGTATCGTGGAGATTACATTTTATTGTGAAATCGTCCTCCGTCATGCACTGGGATCAATTCACCTTTTATTTGCCGAACTGCATATCCGGTACCACTTAACCCCTCTATAATTTGTAAAAGGTACTTAATATAATTTGATACAGTCTTTTTGGGGGGTGCTCTCCATTCCGACAGTGACTTCTTATTGTCGGAGTGGCAAAACTTCCATAGAGGTTAGGGTTAGGGTTAGGGATAAGGTTAGATGTCGAAAAGGAAACCAGTCTTTTTTTCACTCTCTATCAAATGTCTTTGCCAAAGAATTGCCGATCTACAAGCTCACAACGCGTCGCGAATGCAGATCGGCTATTTTTTGGCAAATGTTCCGCCCCAGGATAATGGATTTTGATTATCGCGATATCGTAAATCGCGATTTCTTTTGCCACAATAATCGCGATATGAAATGTTCATATCGTCCCATCCCTGCTCCAAGCTAAAGCCGTTCATTTACACTAGCGTTGTCGCGGGGGTTTCGGTTGAGGGGACGGGACAAGGGAGGGTGTATATTTACTAACATCGCCCAACTCTAATTAGTCCCGTGTCCCCAAACAAGGCGAGAGGAGAGCGGGGGGGAACAGGAGAAGGAGGAATAAGTGCACAGGCCGCGGGGATAATTAAGCGGTTGTGACTGGCATGTACGCGCGCTGTCACTCCGATCGCCACCCGTGTCACGCCGGGTGACACGACCGCAGCCGGACAGCCACACGTCCACTTTGATCTGGGCTCATGCATACAGAATGAGGTCAGTCTGCGGTCACACACACACATCCAAGCACTCACGCGTGTACGCACACACGAGCGCGAGCACACATGCACGCACCAGCGGTGCAAAGTAACTAAGTACATTTACTTAAGTACTGTACTGAGGTACAGTTTTTGAGTATTTCCAATTTCCAATACTTTCACTTCTACTCCACTGCATCTCGGATCCAAATATTGTACTTTTACTACACTACATTTATTTGAGAACTTAGTTGCTAGTTACTTTACAGATACAAATTATAATATAATAAAACACACATAAACCACTTTAGCCCTATTTTATACCTTGCCTATTTGAAAATAGCCAATCTACAAGCTCACAATGTGTCGCATCTCAATGTGTTGTGAGCTTGTAGATCTGCTATTTTCAAACATGTTGTACTTTTACTTTTGGTATATTACTTTTGGTAGTATATTTTGATGCAAATACTTTCGTACTTTTACTCAAGTATTTTTAATTCTGGACGTAACAGAGTATTTCTACATTGCAGTATTGATACTTTAAATCAAGTAAAAAAAGTACTTTTTCCACCACTGACACCCGCACACGTTTGTATTGCTATGCTTGCTAATTTTTGCCATTTGTAACTCCAGTGGTGGAAAATGTACTCCAATTTTATACTAAGTAAGTAAAAGTATCAATAGAGGGTATATGCGCATGCATAAAGTGAATGGCAAATCTAGTGACAAAGTGAGTGGCAAAGTGAGTGGCAAAGTGAGTTTAAAGTTGTTTAATGCAATCAGATAGAACTTTTCTGTTTGGATGTACAGTATGGGCTGTCAAGGCCAGAAAGTCGTTTTTGCCACTCAGTAGGCGTTCCCACATAACTTCCGGGTATGATGATGATGTCACGCGCATAGCCTCTATACTGCAATATAAAAATACTCCATTATAAGTAAAAGCGACAGAATTCAAAATGTACTTAAGTAAAGTACGAAAGTATTGGCATCAAAATGTACTTAAAGTACCAAAAGTAAAAGTACTCATTATGCAGAATGTCCCATCAGTTGAAATTTTCAAATGTATAAATATCTTTTGAAATAGCAGATCTACAATTGGATGGATTCATGTCAATTTGTGTTTTCAGATATTTAACCACTTGAACTGCAAATATAAAGTTGACCTTTCACTCTGTACTTAGTCTGCTCTTTTTCCCCTCTACACCAAACCTATTTGCCGAAACTAGCTGATCTACAAGCTCACAACGCCTCACGCTGTAGATCGGCTATTTTCGGCTAAAGTACCCTGACTATGGACACTAGGGTTCAAGTGCATGCATATAAAAAAAGGAGAAAAAAGTCACAAAGATTTGGAGGACCCCCTGTAGTAACTCTGAGGACCCTCAAGGGGTCCCAGACCCCCCGTTGAAGACCCCTGCTCTAAATGTCTAATCCTAATCTGAATCTTTTCCTAATTGTAAACCTAATTCTAAATATAATTTCCTACTAAACGTGTGGCCCTCACAAGTTTAGTAACACAAGTACCCACGCACGCACCCACGCACGCACCCACGCACGCACGCACGCACGCACGCACGCACGCAGATTACAGTTTACAGTTTAGGCATTTAGCAGACGCTTTTAATCCAAAACGATTTACAATAAGCAGATAAAACATCACTATAATAAACAAGATAACATGTCAGAACATCAACAACAATATAACAAATGCAAATGAATATCTATCTAGAAAACAATATAATCAGTCAAGAAAGAAAAGGTTATAAAAACCTAAAAACAAATGCTAACTAGCTTCATGTATCAATGGTCATTGAGTGTTTCAGTAGTGCTAAGGGTTTAGGTGGAGTCTGAAAAGGTGAGTCTTCAGTCCACGGCGAAAGCTAGCGAGTGAGTCCGTTGTTCTAAGTGTGACAGGGAGTTTCGCACGCACGCGCGCACGCACAAACACACACACACAGTCTTATTAAACAGACACTACACTCAGAAGAGGAGAGAGACAGACAGAGAGAGAGAGACAGACAGACAGACAGAAAGAGAGAGACAGACAGAGAGCTTGGTTGAGGCCTAGTGTTCAAAGGGCCACAGCCCTGTAAGGAGAGCCTGACACACAGGCATGCACAAGACCAAGGGAGGGAAGGAGATGAAAGAAAAGAAAAAAGGAGAAGAGAGGAAGGCGGCTGGATGTGACAAATTCGCCAGAGAGCGTGATCTCGTGAACTTCAGAGGAGAAGGGGACTGCATTAAACACCATTGGCAGGGGCGTCACAAGGGCAGGGGGAAAAGTGGGAATGAGTTAACAGGGCCCAAGGTGGAGGGGCCTTAATTGTGGGCTCGCCTGGAAGGCGAGCACACGTATGTTATCTTCATTATTTATAGTCAGTCAGTCAGTCAGTCAGTATCTCCTCAAAACTTTGGCGCGCTTCATCTCTTAAACGCTTACACCTTTCAACACCATTCAAATTTTTATGTGTTCAGCTTACTGAGGACACGTGTGCTTGTACTTTTGGTTTTGAAATGTTTTGTAGTTTAATTATAAAAAAATAAAAATGTTTAACTTTAAGCACCCAATGCATTTCCAATGGGTTTAGTCGCTGTGGCTGCAATATTCACACTTCAGATATGCTATTTATATCAATGCGTTCACACAGGTCTGCTGTCTGATTTGATCCAAATGTCTAAGCTGTGTGATGTATAAAACTATAGTTATAGTTAAAACTATAAATAAATGTCCCTCTCCACTCTACTGATTGACACAGCTGTGATTAAAGGCTTGGCTGTCATTGGCTGTTCTGTGGTGATGTAGCCTTACATAAGTCGGCCCTGCAGTGACAATGCGAAAGTCTCGGCAGAGACGTCTTAATGTAAGGCTAGTGGTGCTGCAAAGTAACCAAGTACATTTACTCAAGTATATACAAACAAGTACTTGTACCTACAGTACAATTTTTAGGTACTTTTACTCTAATTTCCATTTTTGTTACTTATACTCTACTATAAATACAGCATTTGACAGCTTCAGTTACTTTTTATTTAGCAGATTTTATTATTAATAATAATAATAATTATTAACACGCACACACGCACGCACGCACACACGCACACACACACGCATACACACACACTGACACACAAACAACTGTTACTGTGTTACTGTGGAGACGTTTGCTTGTATTTGTCTTTGACACATGTTTTGTAGTGTTTTAGAAATTTAACTTAAAAAGAATAAGGTTCCCGGGCGATGGGCTTTACAGTATATATCCTAGAACCCGCAGGGGCACTCTGTGTGGTTGTTGTTGGTTGTCAGGGAGATATCACAACCAATGCATTTCCAAATCAGACGATCAACCGAAGTGGACCCACCTGGCAAAACCACACCCCAAACACTTTAAAAGCCATGAATTTCAGCCTGTCTGCATTTGAATCCTAGTATATCCCATATGCATTTGGATCAGCATGTCCCGTACTGTATACCAACTTTTACTTTACACTTTTGTTACTTATACTCCACTGCAATTGCATTTGGCAGCTTTAGTTACTTGTTACTTTGCAGATTTTATTATTAATACAAAACATACGGTAGATGAATCACGTAGAAGCTGATCTACAATGTGACATTGACACATTATATTTTAATTTTATTTTGATTTAATTGTCCATACCTTTAAAGGACCAGGTCACCTCTGGGACAACCAGATCTTATTTTATTGTTGTGTGGGACACGATCAACACAATCCTGTAATTTCTTGTGTTCAATCTGTGTTTTTAGATATTTTATTATTTCAGCATGCTACAACTGGTCATATGATGCTTTGTAGCATGATATTGCATCATCTCATGCATCATATGATGCAAAATGCATCATATGACCAGTTGTAGCATACTGAAATACTAAAATATCTAAAAACACAGATTGAACACAAAAAATAACTCAACATTGTGTTGATCGTGTCCCCACACAACAATAAAATAAGATCTGGTTGTCCCAAAGGTGACCTGGTCCTTTAAGTTCATGTAATAACACTGCTTGTCTACATTGTATTTGCATTACCATTTTACGTCAGTAAAATGAAAGAGAGCATTGCCTGGGAACTTGACACTTTTACTATTATTGTTTTGGGTTGGAATCGAGCCCACACTGTTTCGAAGGAACAGTATTTCTAGTTATTGTATAGCTATTTATGCTATTGAAAAATAGCAGACATACAAGCTCACAGCGCGGCACAGAGTGCCGCGCTGCAAGCTCGTAGATCTGCTATTTTTGAAAAGTCGTGAAAATGTGTGCAAATCTTTGAATATGTGTATTTTTTAAGCCAACATTTTGTAACTCAAATTTTGCTTCTGGGGGCTCCCTGGAACTAAATATTTAGAGATGGGGGTCCGTGGCCAAATACATATCATTTAGTGGGTGTCCTTCACGTGAAAAAGCTTGAGCACCACTGACATAGAAAAGTAGTTTTTTTCAAAAAACCTTAGAAGGATTTGTAATATCCTATATATCACATATCACAGATGTTCATGATTTTTCAAAAATAGCAGATCTACAAGCTCGCAGCGCGGCACTCGGTGCCGCGCTGTGAGCTTGTATATCTGCTATTTTTCAATTGTTAAAGCACAGGGGCCCCGCAGTGAATCCTCGTACCCAGGGCCCAGAGTTTGGTGCGACACCCCTGACTATTGGATGGCAGGAAGGAATGGGGTAACGGCTTATAGCCTCTAACTCACCGTGTCGGACTTGGGCTTGACCACCTTCATGAAGGCGCCCCTTGCCCTCGCCTCCGTCGCCTCCCTCTTGGTCACCTTCCGGCTGTCGAGAAACTTCAGCTGCGGCAACTTGTGCAGAACAAAGTATCTGAGAGGAGGAAAAGTGAGAGATTAGCTGTGTTTCCATAAAGCCTTTTAATGCGCATTAAGGCTTTTGCGCATAAATCTTTTCATGGAAACACTCAAATAAACTTTTTTAATTTGCAAAAAACATTTATCCGCTTGGAGGAGGTGGATTTTGAGGCTTTATGGAAAAAACTAAATGCGAAACGGGTCAGCCAATAATTGCGAATAAATGATGACGTTCTGGTCCATTGTATTAGCGTTAGCCCACAAAACAAACCGTCTGAACTCAAGGTGCCAGCTCAGCTGTAGCTCTTTACAGACTGTTGTGCAAAGACAACCTCCGACAGAACTTAAAACGAAGATTTGTTCAATGCAAACTTATAACAAACTGTCTCAGTATCACGTTCAGTCTCTGTTTATGTGTTGTTTGTTTGTGTCGCTCTTCTGTGACCTGGCGTTTCCCAAGGACCCTAAGCACAACGGGGTAGGGAGCGCAGATGGAAACAGGCTAAATTCGCTTTGTCTTAATGTGCATTTCTGATAATTCGCCTCCTATTTTCGATATTTATTGAAACTATTGACAGAGAGTGCGGGAGAAGGGGAGAGGGAGAGAGAGGAGAGGAGAGGGAGAAAAGAAACTGTCTAAAACATGTGTTCCACTGGTGTGCGGAAAACCTGAAACCCATATGAAAGCATAAACAAACAAACAAATGAAAACGGCATGGGCGTTTATTCGCTGCAAAGCATGCAACGTTAATCAACGTGACAGATGTACCAATATGCATCATAGCACGAGGGAAACTTGAAAAGAAAGCCGTATTTACTTCGATTTTTTTTTACAGCGACGCAGATTTCGTCGTGGCAATGATATCGGCTATGTACGCAATACTGTATAACCTTCAAAAGGTGATAAAAATAAAGGACGAGGCATTATAAATAGAACGAAAGGAGATACAACCCATCTGCCAGAGAGCTGTCACTCCGCTAGCATCACAGATACGTCGTCTGGGCTTTACAGACACCCTCTGTCTTTCATTGGGGAGGGGGAGAAGCCGTCAGGAGATAATGGTCGGAATACATAGATGACAACAGATCCTTTCACAGGCAGGCATGGATAGAGAGAGAGGAGAGAGGAGAGCCAGTATGCAGGGGCGTCACAAAGGGTGGGGGGGAATTTGGACTGAGTTACTATAGGGCCCAAGGTGGAGGGGCCTATTTTATGCTTTAACTATTGAAAAATAGCAGATATACAAGCTCACAGCGCGGCACAGAGTGCCGCGCTGTGAGCTTGTAGATCTGCTATTTTTGAAAAGTTGTGAAAATGTGTGCAAATCTTTGAATTTTGTATTTTTTAAGCGAAAGTTAACTCCATTAGTGCTTCTGGGGGGGTCCCTGGAACTAAATATTTTGAGATAGGGGTCTGTGGCCAAATACGTATCATTTTGGGGGTCCTTCACATGAAAAAGTTTGAGCACCACTGACGTGTAAACATAGGTTTTTCCAAAAACCTTAGAAGGATTTGAAATATTCAAAGACTTGCACAAATGTTCATGATTTTTCAAAAATAGCAAATCTACAATCTCGCAGCACGGCACTCGGTGCCACGCTGTGAGCTTGTAGATCTGCTATTTTTCAATAGTTAAAGCACAAAAATGCTACCATGCTACCAAAATATGAAGAACATTCATGGGGGGCCCGCAGTCAATCCTTGTACCCAGGGCCCAGAATTTGGTGCGACGCTCCTGCCGGTATGTCATGGCCGGGGCTGGCAGTCGAAAAAGACATGCAAGCAGTGCCTAAGTGAAGGGTGAGAAGGGACGGGGATATGGGCACAGACAGGACCATGCGTGTGGGGGGGGGAGCCGTGACAAATTGATGATGGCGATGGTGATGAGGGGAAATGGCGCGCGCACACACACACACACACACACACACACACACACACACACACACACACACACACACACACACACACACACACACACACACACACACACACACACACACACACACACACACACACACACACACACACACACACACACACACACACACACACGCACGCACGCACAGGGGCGTCGCACCAAATTCTGGGCCCTGGGTACAAGGATTCACCGCGGGCCCCCCATGAATGTTCTTCATAGGGGTAGGAGGGGGTTTAACCCATTTAGACTGGGATCGCATTATTACATGTTATTTTGTGCTTTAACTATTGAAAAATAGCAGATATACAAGCAGAGTGCCATGCTGCAAGCTTGTAGATCTGCTATCTTGATTTGTTTTGGTCAGTGGTGCTCAAACTTTTTCATGTGAAGGACCCCCCAAATTATATATGTTTGGCCACAGACCCCGCATCTCAAAACATTTAGTTCCAGGGACCCCCCCAGAAGCAAAATTGGAGTTACAAATGTTCGCTTAAAAAAACATAACATACATTCAAAGATTTTGCACACATTTTTCACGACTTTTCAAAAAATAGCAGATCTACAAGCTCGCAGCGAGCTTGTATATCTGCTATTTTTCAATAGTTAAAGTATAAAAATAGACCCCTCCACCTTGGGCCCTGGTAACTCAGTCCCACCCCTTGTGACGCCCCTGCACACACACACACACACACACACACACACACACACACACACACACACACACACACACACACACACACACACACACACACACACACACACACACACACACACACACACACACACACACCAAAAAAAGAAACGTGTCAAGTTTTCAACACCTGAGGATTATGAGGTGGGCCGTGCAGGGCTCCCAACCCATTGACAATGACATTAACGTGTGTTAAGTAAAACAAATGGGCCACGTTGCGGCGGCACGTTGTAGTACCACAGCGTAGCGGGGGTTAATTGTGTTGGCTAAGAAGAGAGCAGAGGGGGAGAACATTAAAGACATCAGATCCCCCTTTACTCAGGGGTGGGAGAGTAACTAAGTACATTTACACTTGTGTACTGCACAATTTTTAGGTACTTTTACTTGACTTGAGTATTCTAGCGCAATGTGTTGTCAACTTGTAGCTCGCCAATTATTTTGAGCGATGCTCATGGAAGGTGCTAAGCCCCAAAAAACATCTGGCAACACTGGTAGAGTGCCCCATGCATTAGTCTGGGATCACTTCACTTTTCGGGGTTGTATCCGGTCGGGAGCGGAAACCACAACACGTCATCTTGTAGTACTCAAAGACAACAATTTGGCCGGAAAGATCAAACCGGATTCAGTTTTAACCCAAAATAATTCCCCTGCGCTCAAGGACATACTTTTAGGGCCTACCTAATAAACTCCTTGATGCAGAGTAGTTTTGCTTTTGAAAAAAATCGTTTGGTATATATGCATCTTTTAGTCCAACTCTTAGCGACTGGCAAGACTACACTAGGCTACTCGAGCATTTTAATAGGGATTGGGGAAACAAACGGAGGGAACCAAATCAAAGCGACGCCGCTTCTTCTAGTGGTTTCCGGTTTAGGCGGATACCAACAGGGGCGTCACACCAAATTCTGGGCCCTGGGTACAAGGATTCACTGCGGGCCCCCCATGAATGTTAACTATTGAAAAATAGCAGATATACAAGCTTGTAGATCTGCTATTTTTGAAAAATCGTGAAAATGTGTGCCAAGAAACCTATGTTTCCATGTCAGTGATGCTCAAACTTTTTCATGTGAAGGACCCCCCATCTCAAAATATTTAGTTCCAGGGACCACCCCAGAAGCAAAATTGGAGTTACAAATGTTCACTTAAAAAATACATATATTCAAAGATTTGCGCACATTTTCACGACTTTTCAAAAATAGCAGATCTACATGCTTGCAGCGCGGCACTCGGTGCCGCGCTGTGAGCTTGTATATCTGCTATTTTTCAATAGATAAAGTTATTAGGGCCCCTCCACCTTGGGCCCTGGTAACTCAGTCCCCCTTGTGACGCCCCTGGATACCAAACGGCCTGTTGTGAACGAACACCAGGCTTTCCCCCAGAAAGCCTGGTGAGGCGAGGTTACCCGTGCATGCAGCACACCAATCCCCCGCCCCCCCCCCCCCCCCCCCCCACCACCAACTGTTACTCCCTTCCTGCACCCTCTCATCCACCGTTAAAAGGGCCGTGTTCGGGACATTTCCATGATGAAATGTGAGGACACCCTTGGGAGACACGCAGAGAGGTCATTGTGCGCAGGTGACCCGACCATCGCTGGGTCACGGCGGATGACAAGGCTCTGTCAGCCGGCGGGGATATTAATGATTCAAGCTCAACCGCAGAGGGAGGCCAGGGGGGAACCGGGGCTCGCTCGCCCCGAGGGGGGAGAGAGAGAGAGAGAGAGAGAGAGAGAGAGAGAGAGGGAGAGAGGGAGAGAGGGAGAGAGAGAGAGAGAGAGAGAGAGAGAGATGTATGTAAAACAACCGCAGGAGAAAAAAAAAAGAAAAAGAAAAGGAAATCATATCTATTGAACTCCAACGCTATGGGGACAGTGGAAGGAAACGAGTCATACACAAGTTGATCATTGTCATTAGCTCACGATACGGTAATAACTTGTTTATGTTAAAAAGTAATTATAAGCAAAACCTCCACCGGCTGTCAGTCGGTCTGTCAGTCACACGTCACGTCACACTTTTGCCCTACTCAAATCTCTGCCACCGTTGCACACACACTCCTTGGTTGCCAAACCACAACCTCCACCCCTCATTTCTCACATAGCCCTCTTCTAGTGCCACAATGAGGCCGATTCTTGCAAAACACATTTTTGGACACTTTTGGAAACTATACCATTATGTGTGTTTTATTGTGTTATTTTATCGATTAATAATAACAGCAAAAGAACTGCTGTATGAAAGCAATATCACGCTCAGGGTTGGGTTGTGCTGAACACGAGCACGGCTGTGATTATATTCAGCACTATTCAGCACTGAAAAAACAAACTCACGCCTGTATGAGCGAATCACAGCCACGCTGATGGACTACAATATGCACACAACAGCACTCCCTCTCATGTTGCATTACTTTGACACAATGAATCACTTTGATAATTATAACATGATCGTGCCATTGTTCCTCCATTATTATCAGAGCAACAATAAGAAATGTAAAAATGATGGCCGTTCAATTGTTCTTAAACGCGCCAGTGTTTGAACAGAAAAGGGAGGCTGAGCAACAATGAGCAGGTGGAGGCAGGGGCGTCACAAGGGGTAGGAAAGTGGGACTGAGTTACTAGGGCCCAAGGTGGAGGGGCCCTAGTAACTTTAGCTATTGAAAAATAGCAGATATACAAGCTCACAGTGCGGCACCGAGTGCCGCGCTGCGAGCTTGTAGATCTGCTATTTTTGAAAAGTTGTGAAAATGTGTGAAAATCTTTGAATATATGTATTTTTTAAGCGAACATTTCTAACTCAAATTTTGCTTCTGGGGGGTCCCTGGAACTAAATATTTTGAGATCGGGGTCTGTGGCCAAATCATCTTGGGGGTCCTTGACATAGGTTTCTTGCACACATTTTCACGATTTTTCAAAAATAGCAGATATGCCAGCTCGCAGCGCGGCACTCGGTGCCGCGCTGTGAGCTTGTATATCTGCTATTTTTCAATAGTTAACATTCATGGGGGGCCCGCAGTGAATCCTTGTACCCAGGGCCCAGAATTTGGTGTGACGCCCCTGGGTGGAGGTGGTGGAGGAAGCCTCCGCCCCTCAGGCCAAACAGCCCTTCTATAGGATCCCTGTGATCGCCGCCGACTGATAACGTCTGGCAGAACACGGCCGCAAACATGTCACGCAACAATAGGCTGAAAAGGCAGGTCACGTTACAACACAAGCACCACAGAGTTCAGGCCACTTCTCTTTGTCACCCAAAAAAAAAAGAAAATACATGTGGATATCCCAAACAGAAACCTGTGGGCCCACAGTACAGTTAGCGTTTGAGTCTGACACACACGCATGCACACTTATATTAGTTGACAGGACGTTAACATTTCAGGCCAGCGATTTTATGAATGCCATTTAAAAATATATATATATCGCCACTGTCGGGCAGAAACCTTGTATCTCCAAGTTTCAAATGTTTAAATTTTTTCTGCTTCGTCATACAAGGCTGTCGCACAAAAGTAGTGAAAACAGCAGATCTGCAAGCACACAATGGCTCGCTAAAATGTCAGATCCTGGGCCCGGAGTGCTGGCCTTGTGGTCCGGGCACCTGATAGCATGTACACGTTCGAGTCCTGAACCCGATGACCTTTGCTGTCACTCCACGTCTCTATACACTGTATACTATCAATAAAGGCAGGTAAAAAAAAGGAAAAAAATGTCTGATCCTAATCAAGTCTCCAAGGGCTGAGTAATGATAGAAAAACATTTGGGGATGAACTATCCCTTTAACTCAAAAACTCTTTTCGACCATAAAACAACTATTTATCTTGAGGCCCTCACAAGTATAGTATCACACACATGCACGCACACACGCACGCACGCACGCACAAGTATAGTATCACACACACGCGCACACACACACACACACACACACACACACACACACACACACACACACACACACACACACACACACACACACACACACACACACACACACACCAAGTTGCCCCTTACAGTTTGAACTGCCTTTGTTATTGTAGTACCTCAGACATCCACTGAGGAGGATGAGCACAGGGGCGGCCAGCCAGCCAGCCAGCCTCCCCACAGACCATACAGCAGCAGTTGAGTATGCACGTCATGCGCTGACTTTCTGTGTCATTGGACTAATTGGGGGACGCCAATGCAAGGCGCCGGGGCATTTCACTTGAGAGACTATAAGAGCATGGGCGTCACAAGGGGTAGGAAAGTGGGACTGAGTTACCAGGGCCCAAGGTGGAGGGGCCCTAATAACTTTATCTATTGAAAAATAGCAGATATACAAGCTCACAGCGCGGCACCGAGTGCCGCGCTGCGAGCTTGTAGATCTGCTATTTTTTAAAAGTTGTGAAAATGTGTGAAAATCTTTGAATATATTATGTATTTTTTAAGCGAACATGTCTAACTCAAATTTTGCTTCTGGGGGTCCCTGGAACTAAATATTTTGAGATCGGGGTCCGTGGCCAAATACATATCATCTTGGGGGTCCTTGACACATTTTCACGATTTAAAAAAAATAGCAGATATACAAGCTCGCAGCGCGGCACTCGGTGCCGCGCTGTGAGCTTGTATATCTGCTATTTTTCAATAGTTAACATTCATGGGGGGCCCGCAGTGAATCCTTGTACCCAGGGCCCAGAATGTGGTGTGACGCCCCTGTATAAGAGTTCCAGCCGGGGGGGCACACAGGGGCCTGGGTATTTATTGCCTAAGGCCAGCCCTGTCACGGCCCCCGCGCGCTGCCTAGCCTTGTCAAGACATGAAATCTGCATCAGGCTTAAATTGATGTTTTACCCGCGTGACACATTATGAATATTACATCACAGGGCCGTCCGTCCGGAGACGCTGTCAGTCAAAGGCAGAATGGCTTCCCTCAGCAGTATAGACAAGCATGCAAGGTGAGTGAGAGGAGAGAGGAGAGGGGAGGGGGGGAGGGGGGAGAGGGGAGGGGAGGGGAGGGTCAGACTGGGACCTGAGAGCATGAGAGAGAGAGAGAGAGAGAGAGAGAGAGAGAGAGAGAGAGTAGTAGAGTAGTGGTATAAAGAAACTAAGTACATTTGTTCAAGTACTGTACTTTTACTGTAATGCAGGGGTCTTCAACGTTTTCAGGCCGGGGACCCCCAAACTGATGGGGAGATGGAGCAGGGACCCCCTACCACCTCGTAGGGTGGGGGGGTCGGGGCTACGAAATATTTTTTATTTTAAACATGTACAAGTTACAGCGAGCAGGGTGGGCCGTACCACTACCATTTCTAAACATACTAACTGAGAACCAATGTCAATAATATCAACAATCTGTCAATTGCATAGTAATCATGTATTCAAGCTATTCAAAATGGATAGAATCATGATTTATTTTTAACATAAATGTGAAAAATGGCAAAAAAAAAAAAAAAAACTTTTTTTGAAATCTTTTTTTTTTTTTTTAAGCAATTATTCACGGACCCCCTGCAGTACCTCCGCGGACCCCCTAGGGGTCGCTGACCCCCTGTTGAAGACCCCTGTAATGTTTACGTTACTGGAGTATTTCCCATTTCCAATACTTTACTATATCTCAAAGGCAAATGTTGTACTTTTACTCCACTACAATTATTTGACAGCTTTAGTTACTAGTTACTTTGTAGATTTAGATTATTATTACAAAACATACATTCAGTCATTTGGAAATAGCCGATCTTGTAGATCTGATCAATTTTCAAAAGATTATTGATACATTTCATGCATTTGAAAACGTGTGAAATGAGTACTTTCTAATTGGTACTTTAAGTACATTTTGATAACAATACTTTTGTACGTTTTAATTCTGTACTTGTAACAGAGTATTTCTAGTACTGATACACTTTCATTTAAAGGCCCGCTGACACGCCCCGAAATTATAATAGTATGATACAGTAGGTCACATGCTCTCTCTGAAAACGGTCTGAAATAGTCTGAAACCCATGTCACACTATAATCTGCCCCTCGCCCGCCAACAACAGCTGACCAGTACAGTAAGTAGACTAAGTACAGTCAGTTAATTTGATTGGCTTATAATTGCGCATTCCCACAATGACATCATAAACATATTAACTCATATTTTAAGATGACTTTTTAAAGTGACAGTAGCCTACCCCTTTAGATGACAGTCCTACTTTAAGTAAAAAATCACACCCGTGTGAAGTGGAGCTGTGTGTGTGTGTGTGTGTGTGTGTGTGTGTGTGTGTGTGTGTGTGTGTGTGTGTGTGTGTGTGTGTGTGTGTGTGTGTGTGTGTGTGTGTGTGTGTGTGTGTGGATCATGTGTACCGATTTTTGTGACATTTGAAGAAAATATGTAGGAAAAGGAGGAAAAAGGGTGTTTTGGAGAAAATTCAAGATGGCGGAAAATCTATCATGGCGCAAATGGGCGTGGCCTATATGGGGAGATGCGTCATGACCCAAGGAATCCAGGGAAAAAATATTTTTAATTTTCCGACCTACGGTTCAAGAGTTACAGGCCAAAACGTAAAGTGGGGTGTTATGGCGCCACCATGCGGCCAAATGACACAATTATTTTTTATTTAATCCTTGAAATCATTATGAACCTCCTCTCCAAGTCTTGAAACTCTAGCCCCTATGGTTTGCGAGAGACAAATAATTGAATGTGAGTTTTTGCGATTCCCATTATAAGTCAATGGGGAAAATTAATTCACTAATAAATTAATATCAATTAAACTATTGAACCTTTCTCTTAGCAAGTTACTAGCCCACGATTCCCGAGTAAGCCGGTCGATTTGACATATGGCGCGAGTGTGTGGTGGCAAAACTGTGGGACTAGTAGCGTGCCGAAGTTTAGGAAGTTCAGGCTACATACAGACACACACACACACGGCCACGTATAGGGAGCCTGTGCTTCACACAGCTCCAAAAATGCAAGTACTTTTCCCACCACAGGATAGAGAGAGAGAGAGAGAGAGAGAGAGAGAGAGAGAGACGAAGGGAGTGAGAAAGAGCATGGGTGGTAAATGATTAATAGTCCGCACAGAGTCAGAAACAAGCACTTAGGGCTTAAACAGACAAAAGAGAGTATGCTTTTCGCCCCTTTTATCGCGTTTCATGTAAAGGAGCCTGACAAATGGCGGTCACATTGCATGACTCGAGGCCTGGCTTGATGTTTAATGCATAATCTCCTCCTGTTACGCCGGGGCAGTAAACACTCATTTGTGGCGGTGACTAGTCACACATGAAATCCATTATTTTTTAGTTTTTTTTTTTGCAAAGCCAAATGTTAGAGACAGGGGCGTCACAAAGGGTAGGAAAGTGGGACTGAGTTACCAGGGCCCAAGGTGGAGGGGCCCTGGTAACTTTAGCTATTGAAAAATAGCAGATATACAATCTCACAGCGCGGCACTCGAGCTTGTAGATCTGCTATTTTTGAAAAGTCGTGAAAATGTGTGTGGGAGGGGGGGGGGGGGGGGGCCTGGAACTAAATATTTTGAGATGGGGGTCTGTGGCCAAATACATACATTATCATCTTCGGGGTCCTTCACATGAAAACGTTTGAGCACCACTGACATAGAAACACAAGTTTCTTGCACACATTTTCACAATTTTTCAAAAATAGCAGATCTACAAGCTCGCAGCGCGGCACTCGGTGCCGCGCTGTGAGCTTGTATATCTGCTATTTTTCAATAGTTAACATTCATGGGGGGCCCGCAGTGAATCCTTGTACCCAGGGCCCAGAATTTGGTGTGACGCTCCTGGTTAGAGAGGCCCTGTTGACAACGCTTTTTACAGTGATGTGGTCGAAACCCATAATCTGCTGTGCTGTAAGGAGGCTGGGTCCTAAACACCCATCATTTAGAACATAATCAAAACAAAAACTAAATTCTGAACACACACCATTATTTCTCAACTATCATCATATAATATCTATCTATCTATCTATCTATCTATCTATCTATCTATAGTATCTATATATCTATCTATCTATAGTATCTATCTATCTATATATCTATCTATCTATATATCTATCTATCTATAGTATCTATCTATCTATATATAGTATCTATAGTATCTATCTATCTATCTATCTATAGTATCTATATATCTATCTATCTATAGTATCTATCTATCTATCTATATATATATAGTATCTATAGTATCTACGGTATCTATCTATCTATCTATCTATCTATCTATCTATCTATAGTATCTATATATCTATCTATCTATAGTATCTATCTATCTATATATAGTATCTATCTATCTATCTATCTATCTATATATAGTATCTATCTATCTATATATAGTATCTATAGTATCTATCTATCTATCTATCTATCTATCTATCCATCTATCTATCTATCTACAGTCAGTGGTGGAAAAAGTACTCACATTTTATACTTAAGTAAAAAAAAAACATTTGTACTTTTACTTTTGGTACTTAAAGTACGTTTCTAGATTGCAGTTAATGCAGTATCAATACTGCAATCTAGAAATACTCTGTTACAAGTGAAAGTCCAGAATTCAAAATGTACTTGAGTAAAAGTGTGAAAGTATTGGCATCAAAATGTACTTAAAGTACCAAAAGCAAAAGTACAAATGTTTGAAAATAGCAGATCTACAAGCTCAAAAGGCGTCGCAATGCAACGCGTTGTGAGCTTGTAGATCGGCTATTTTCAAATAGCCTAGGTATAAAATAGGTATGAAGTGGATTAATGTATGTTTTATAATATGATCATTTATATCTGCAAAGTAACTAGTAACTAAAGTTATCAAATAATTGTAGTGGAATAAAAGTATATATTTGGATCCGAGATGTAGTGGAGTAGAAGTAAAAGTACTGTAAATTGGAAATATTCAAGTACTGTAAAGTATAACTCAAAACTTGAGTTAATGTATTTAGTTAATTTAAACCACTGTCTACAGTGTATCTATCCATCCATTTATATTCTAATCTAATCTAATTAGTCTTGGATTAATGAGTTGTGCTCGACTCTGGCACATTCACAGATTTAGCACACGGAATGCGTTTGACGTACACACTGCAGATTCCGTGATGACAGATGCCCGTTATGATTAACCGCTGTTAAATCTCACTATTGACAGACTGTATATGTACTCATTACATTCACTGTCAACAGACTGTACGTACAGTATATTACCCAAGACATACCCAATGCTGTAGGCCCGGCTGACACTGTGCATATATCAGCCTCCAAGCTACTGTCGATAGTCTATACATATACCGTGTGTCCATTCATAGGCCATGTATGTATGTTTATATTTACTGGTTATAGATTGCATGTTACACTAGCATTTATTGACAGAATATGCATAACGTCAACTCAAGTCAGATCAAATGAAGATGACTGGGGTCAGACCCTTGATATTTGTATTCATCATATCCTGCTCTCAACTCTTGTGTTGCCGTATGTTATGTCAAATACGGTTATGGAATAAGCTGACAGAGACTAGTGCACTTTAGTTTTATGGTTAGATAGGGATTTTACCTGTTATTTATGTTTAGTTCATATGGTGTGCTGCTATAATGTATTGGTGCTATGGAATTCATTGGACTATTTATTTTTATTTGCGTGTTGCAGGACCACATTGGAAACATGTTCTTTTTCGTTTTGTTTTGTTCAAGGTTTCTTTATTGGCATTTCTATAACACATATTATGTCAATAAGACAGAAGCATACCAAATGGGTGTATGTTAACCCTCCCTCCCACATATTACGCGTTTATGTGTCTACAGTATATCCTGGTTTAAGTTATATTCGGTTTACTCTTGTTTCTTTTGCCAAAATAAAACAAAAATAGAATAAAATACTTACTGCTATTGCGGCTATGTCTGTCTGTGTTTGTCTGTCTGTCTATCTGTCTGTCCATCTACGTCGTAAACATTTAGGAGCATAATGGCGTTGTTGGGTGGAAACCTCGCATCTCCAAGTTTCAAATGTGTACGTTCTTTCGCAAAGCAAAGCCCTGCTTCATCGTACAAGGCCGTCGCACAAAAGTAGTGAAAACAGCCGATCTACAAGCACACAACGCCTCACAATGCCGTTGTGTGCTTGTAGATCAGCTGTTTTCACTAGTTTAGTACTTTTTATAGATGATAAATACAAAAAGGAACGGTTTTGGACATACTACTGTAGGATAACAGATTGGCAAGGACATGTTTTACATGGCGCAATACTGCCCCTAGTGGACACCAGTGATAGCTGTGGGAAGCGCAGGATGACTGTCAGGAAAGTGGACAAAGTCGTTTGCATTGTACTGTACACGGTTTCCACCCGACAACGACGATATAAGCGACCCCATGTATGCCTGTATCTCTGTTAGTCATCATGTGCGTACTGTACCTGTATCTCTGGTAGTCGTCCTTGTCCTTTCACTGTGATTGAGGGCTATGTTATGGAGCGTGTCTGGATTGCTTTCTTTTAGGTGATTATAGAATTTAAGTGCTCTCTTTTTTACTTTTATAATGAGTTGATATCGTCCTAATTCTGCCCTGCAAGCATTGTTTGTTGTTTTCCGTTGGGTGCGGAGTATAGATTTGCAGAGTTCTGCGTGCAGAGTCTCAATTTGGTGTTTGTCCCATTTTTCAAATTCTTGGTTGGCAAGGCGCAATACAGTAACTGTATCTCTGGTATTCATCATGGCGTACCTGTATCTCTGGTAGTCGTCCTCGTCCTTATCCGGGCTGACCAGCTGGTTGGGACAGGCCTCGTTCCCCAGCAGGCTCAGGTACTCCAGCGCCGGGGTCACGTCGGCCAAGTGCTCCAGCAGGGCCTCGATATCAGTCAGGTGTCAACAGGGCGGATGTCAAGGAACCCGGCGCTGTTAATTACATTAGCATTTAACCGCATCCCCACAGAGGCCCTCCTCCCTCCCTCCCTCCACTCCTTCACACTAGCACAAACACCCTCCCCCAAACCCCACCCCAACACACCCGCTACTGCTGCATGTCACTGTCAAATGTTTCCCCGCCGCACTCAAAGGGCCCGAGTCACTGGGCAAGTCAACATGTCGTTGTTTTAGGTGAACATGTTTCCAATGTTTTCCGACATCGTTTGTTTGGGAAAAATGTCAAAAAATTTAAATTTGTATGTTCTTTCGCAAAGTAAAGCCCTGCTTCATCGTACAAGGCCGTTGCACAAAAGTCGTGAAAACAGCAGATCTACAAGCACACAACGCCTCGCGGTGCGAGGCGTTGTGTGGTTGTAGATCGGCAGTTTTCACTAGTTTAAAACGTTTTTAAAATTAAAAAATGGAAAATGAACGGTTTTGGACATACACAGTTTTCACCCGACAACGACCATAAGTGACCCCATGTATACAGTACATGTATCCCTGGAACATGTTTCCAAAGTTTGCCAACATCATTTGTTTGGGAAGAATTTCAAAAAATGTAAAAAAATCGCAGGAAAAGAAGATCTACAAGCTCATGATGCGTTTCATGTAGATTGGCTTTTTTTTTGGGCTATTTGTTGTACGATGAAGTTTATAGGGGCTAAGTGGTTAAGGTGTAGGATTTGGGGGTATAGAAGTGAGGCAATTTGGCTGGCAACTCTCTCGTGCACGCTCCCTTGCTTTCCCCCCCGCTCGCGCCTTGGCTTTCATTTCCTAGGTGGCTGGGTGTACAACGGTGACAAAATGATGGATGCCCTGTGGTTCACACAAGACCGTGCTTCCCAGAGCCGCCGCGCTTGTGGAAAAAAAAAAAAAAAAAAAAAGCGCTCACGAAAACGTTGGGAAAAAAAACAAACAGCCCCTAAGCAGGCACATTCATCACTAATACATTCACTTCTTTGGAAAATTGAGCCCCAAAGTGTCAAAATACAACTGCGCTAATGCAGTGCTCCAGCTTTAAAATGGCAACTTGCCACGGCAGGATGTACATAATTGGCCTATTAGCATGTGCCGACCACTTCACAACCCAAACCGAGCACAGAGACCCAGACGCACACTTCAAGGAGCCCCAGTTTTAATGTTGACTCTGGAAGTGTGTGTGTGCATCTGTTTGTGGGTGTGTGTGCGCGCGCGTGTGCGTTCATGCGTGCTAGAGTGTGTGTGTGTGTGTGTGTGTGTGTGTGTGTGTGTGTGTGTGTGTGTGTGTGTGTGTGTGTGTCATTACCCCCAAGGATCTATCCAACCCGAGCAAAACAGGACGCGTTGCTAAAGCTGCTCTGAAACTAAGGGAGGAAGTTCACACATTTCTGAGTGATCATAAACACCCGTGCAATGTGTTTCTATGTCCTGGATTCAGGGCTGGCTGTGTGTCGAGTTCTGGTTTTAACAGGTTGGGCTTTTTCGAAGGTACACCGTACTGTTTAAGTGGGACACATTGCAATCCAATTATTTATTTATGTATTTATTTATTTACGGCGAAATCAATGAATTTCCTTTCAAAGAACTAAAGACTAATCATACAGTACAGGAGCATAACATCGTTGTCGGGTGGCCTTGTATCTCCAGATGCATTTACCAGTATATTAACAAAATGTATTTTTGAAAACCTCAGTATTTACTTGAGTATACACGCACACGCGCACGCACGCACGCACGCACACACACACACACACACACACACACACGCACACGCACACGCACACACACACACACACGCGCACCAAACGCAAACAAAAACTGTTCCACTGAGCTGATTCTCGAGCCTGACTCCACTAGAGGTCTCTAGTGTTCAGAGCCCTGCACCGTGGCAGGCAGGGTGCTGCTGGGACAAACCAGGACTCTGTCTGTTGAAACACATTATGTTATAACAGCACAGCTTGTGAGCGCCAAAAAAAATGCTTCTCTGGAACAACAGCACATGACGTGAAGACAGAAATATATACGTCCGACGTCGCGAGGCAGTTAATCCCGGTTAGCTCTGGCCCGGGTGTCGTCTGGGCGTGCTTTTGTTACAGCTGCACTGCAACGACCAGGAGGGGAGTAGACGGCACAGTTAACTACTTAAGCCCATTTCCCACAGGCCCAACACCACACCACTCCACACCACACCGCCCACTTGTGCCAGGTTTTCCACTACAAGGACCTGGGTAGAGTGGTGTGAAGGTGGTACTAAACGTGGTACTAAAAAGTATCCACTCTAGAGTAGGTCTGAGCTAGGCCAAACAGGGCCAAACACTTCATAATGATCACTCTCTGACTTTTCATTTAGACCACCAGGATATAGTTGTAATACATGATAATAGATTCTATTGTGTTATAACCACTATTATAATCTATTATAGTGTATTATAATTCTCATAGTAATACATTAATACTTTATAGTGTATTATAATCACAGTTATAATCCATTATAGTGTATTATAATTTAGGATAGTTGTAATACTAATTTATATTGTATTATAATCACAGTTAAAAGGGTCAATTTGTTTCTTACCAATAGGGGTACTTTTGTGTAATGGAAAATGTAGATATTTTTATGTGGTGCGGTGTGGTGTGGTGTGGTGTAGTGTGGTGTGGTGCTAAAGCTGCAGTCGAAAAGGGGCTTTAGACCCCTCCACAGTGGTGTAAAGTAACTAAGTACTGTTACTTAAAGGCCCGCTGACACGCCCCGAAATTATAATAGTATGATACGGTAGGTCACGTGGTCTCTCTGAAAACGGTCTGAAATAGTCTGAAACTCATGTCACAGTGTAATCTGCCCCCTATCGCCCCCAACAACAGCTGACCAGTACAGTAAGTAGTCTAAGTACAGTCAATTAATTTGATTGGCTTATAATTGCGCATTCCCACAATTACATCATAAAAATATCGACTCATATTTTAAGATGACTGTGTACTTAAGTGACAGTACTGCACTTAAGTACAATTCAGAGGTATTTGTAATTTACTTGAGTATTCCCAATCTCCAATACTTCTACTCCACTACATCTCGGATCCAAATATTGTACTTTTACTCCACTACATGTATTTGAAAACTAGTTACTTTGCAGATATAAATTATAATATTATAAAATATACATGAACCACTTTAGCCCTATTTTATAGCCTTAGGCAGGCTATTTGAAAATAGCAGATCTACAAGCTCACAACGCGTTGCGATGTGACGCTTTGTGAGCTTGTAGATCTGCTATTTTCAAACATTTTGTACTTTTAGCATTTTAAGTACATTTTGATGCTGATACTTTCATACTTTTACTCAAGTACATTTTGAATTCTGGACTTTTACTTGTAACGGAGTAGTTCTACATTGCACTATTGATACTTTTACTTAAGTAAGAAATGTGAGTACTTTTTCCACCAATGCCCCTCCATACAGCACGCAGTCAAACGAACGCGAGTTGCCGCTTCCCGTCGACGGCGAATCTCCCCGAGAACAGCCGCTCTTCAAGCTTGCGGACAGGACTATTTTCGGCGAGCATTGGGGTAAAGCAGGGGTCTTCAACAGGGGGTCCAGGACCCCTAGGGGGTCCTCAGAGTTACTACAGGGGGTCCTCCAAATCTTTGTGTGATAGGAACTTGTTTTTATATTAACTACTTGAACCCTAGTGTCCATATTATGAGAACTTTAGCCAAAAATAGCAGATCCACTACATGTATTTGAAAACTAGTTACTTTGCAGATATAAATTATAATATTATAAAATATACATGAACCACTTTAGCCCTATTTTATAGCCTTAGGCTATTTGAAAATAGCCGATCTACAAGCTCACAACGCCTCGCGCTGCGAGGCGTTGTGAGCTTGTAGATCGGCTATTTTTGGCAAAGAGCTTTGGAGGGGGAAAAGAGCACACTAAGGGGTACAGTGAAGGGTCAAGTTTATTAAGTATTGACCGTTTAAGTGGTTAAATCTCTGAAAAACACACATTAACATGATTCCAAAATACACTGTTGATCGTGCTGTCAAACAATGAAACTGTATCTATGATAAGGTTGTTGGGGTCCCTGCTTCATCTTTCTCTCAACTAAGGGGTCCTTGGACTGAAAACGCTGAAGACCCCTGGGGTAGAGGGAAAGCGGCAACTCATGTTTGTTTGAAGAATAACACAGTCGTCCCCTCCCCACACACATACACACACGCAGAACGCTAGGGCTCGAGTGGTTAAGGAGAGTGGAGTGCCTCGGCTGAAAAGGATATTTGGTTCTTATTGAGCGTCAGGGTGTGCAGCCGAGGCAGCCCGGGCAACAGCAGGTCATTCCCCAGCAGATTGTTGTCGGCGACCAGCTCTTCCAGCCCGCTGAACGCTTTGAGGCCCGCCAGTGACCTGCAATGATAAGGCAAACAGAGAGAGGGTTAGAGAGAAGGGGGAGAGGAGAGGAGGGTGAAAAAAATGATATAGCCTTAAATCTGAAGCCCTAGCCATTGTGGTGCGGAAATAAATATTTCAGGCCTCCCCTCTCCTCTCTCTTTCAGACGGAGAGAGAGAGAGAGAGAGAGAGAGAGTGGGCCCTGGGCCTGTCAAGGGAGTGAATGACAAGAATTAGTGGTGCTGAGCTCCCCTGGCATGGCGAGGCATCCTTCAGCGGCCCTGGCAGGATGAGGGATGGGGGTCACCGTGTGAGTAGCCCGGGATTCAAAACAAAAGGCTTCAGAAATGCGGCGGGGGCCAGGATGAATTTGTCAATGTCTTGTGCCTCGAGGCGCCCAGTTTCAAGCTCTGACCCTAACCCTCCATTCCCAAGACAAATCACTCTGTCACAGTTCACCTTCACTCCCCGGACACAAATTTAACTTGTCATCCATCATTTTCGCAGTTGGAAAAAGCCGGGGATACACTCCGCAATCACAGACGGAATGGGAAGGGAAACTTTTTTTTTTTTGTTGCTTTTTGCAACTGTTCCAGCGATGATGGGGGCTAGTTTGAGATCTTAACACCAAAGGATGTTTTTTCTGTTGGGGTTTTTTTTTTTTTCTTTCCTTTTCTTCTTTCAAAATGGCGGAATTCTTTCCATTTGCTTTATGATGCATTGCAAAGTGAGGCGAAAGGTCATCTCGAGTCTCTCTTTCACACTCACTCTCTCGCTCTCCTATCAACGCGCGCACGCACACACACACACACACACACTTTCACACAGAGGCATAAAAATGATGGAGGGCGCTGTTTGAGGTAATGTTAGGACCTTGCGAAGTCGTGGAAGAGGTGCACAAAGGCTGGTTTGTGTGCGTTTCCTAATCCTTCACACGCCACAGACTGTCAAGCCACCGTGTTAAAGTGGCCAGGGTGACTTCACTGACATTTAGATCTGCCAGGACCTGGCCGAGACCGAATCCTTCAAACAACAGCCTGTTCCTCACGCGCTCACGTGGTGACGCCGTGCATGCGCGCCGGGATTACACCCGTGTGGAAAACTAAACGAAGCATTATTCTACATGACTTTCTTGATAGCTAATGGCTTAAGCCATTTAGGCCTCGAATTATTGAATGCTTTAACTATTGAAAAATAGCAGATCTACAAACTCACAGCGCGGCACCGAGTGCCGTGCTGTGAGCTTGTAGATCTGCTATTTTTGAAAAATCAAGATTTGTTTTGAATATATCTATTCAAAAGTGAACATTTGTAACTCAAATATTTGCTTCTGGGTGGTCCCTGGAAAAACATATTTTGAGATGGGGGTCCGCGGCCAAATACCTGTACTTTTGGGGGTGCTTGACATGAAAAAGTTTGAGAACCACCGATTTAGAGGAAGGATTTAGAAGTCGGGTCAAAGATCGGGTCAAAGATATTGAAAGACTTGCACACATTTTCAAGATCTTTCAAAAATAGCAGATTTACAAGCTCGCAGCGCGGCACTCGGTGCCGCGCTGTGAGCTTGTAGATCTGCTATTTTTCAATAGTTAAAGCATAAAACAATGGTTAAAGTGGTTCAAATCTAACACGACTCGATCGGGCTCGTTCCCGGTATTTGAGGGTTAATAGATGAAGCCCAGATAGGACTTTATTACTGAGAAATAAGATCTTGTTACGCCGGCTCCTGGTTTGACTTTAATAACTGCTTCTTCGAGCTAATAAATTACAGCCTTTTGTTTGTTGTATTATCATAGGCTGCGGGGCCACCTTGACATTATGTGAGCCGTGCGTGCCTGTAAACAATGTCACGTTAAAGGCATGACAACCTCAAGGTAATACATGTATGGCTAAGATCTAAACAAGCTGCGCAGAGTGTGAACTAATACAAACACGTTGCAGCTCTGGCTAGCGTCAGTGTCATAACGCGCACACACACACACACACACGCGCACGCAGAGGTGGGCTATGTAAATACAACAACCTTACAGTATCACAACAGTCTGCAAATGGATGGCAGGCAAGCGGTAATCAGTGTAGCGGGAGATAAACATCATGTACAGACATACTAGTCATAGGGGAGGTACTGTAGTACAACATTGGAAGACGAGAAGCAACTACTCTGACAACTCAGAACGCTAAGAAGTGTGCGTTCCGAAGGGCGACTTATGTGTTGTATACTTGTAAATAAACAAAATGTGTGGACAAAAAAAGACATCAGCATAAACATACAATTACATGTAAGCGCATGAGGCTGCCTTACTGTAGGCCTGCAGTGCAAACATTACGGTGAATATTGAAATGTAGTGCACCCATTGAAACGGGAAGGTGTCATTTTAGATTTAAGCTACAGTATCGTCTCTGTCGGGTGGAAACCTCATTATGTCCAAAACTGTTACTTTTCGGGTCCCAAATCCCAAAATAGCTTAGCAGATCGACAAACTCTAGCTTGTAGATTTGTTACTTTCAATGCTCGTCTCTGACGCTGTAGGAGCCTGGGATCGCTTCCAATTTCGGGCTTTTGATCCGGTCGGGAGCGGATGGCGTCCTACGTCATTTTGTAGTCAAAACGGACTACACTTTGGCTGGAAACACCAACCCGGATTCAGTTTTAACCCAAAACAACTCCCCGCGCCCAATGACACAATTTTAGTACCTACCCAATAAAACCCTTTATGCGGCGTAGTTTTGCTTATTTTTTGAAAAGTTTGTTTGGTATATCCATCTTTTAGTCCAACTCGCAGCATCTGGCAAGACTACATTCCTCTAGCGTTTAAAAAAAGGATTGGGGAAACAAACGGGGAACCAAAACAAAGCGACGCCGCTTCTGCCATCCAGTCTAGGATGCCATCCGGTCTAGACCGGATCAAACGACCCGTTTAGTAAACGAATGCCAGGCTTTCCCCCGAGAAAGCTTGGTGACGCGAGGTTAACGCTGTAGTATGATGAAGCGTGGCGTTCATTTAAGAAATAAATACACAAAAAAAAAATGTTAAATAAAGAGATAAGAGGTTTCAGCAACAATATAATAGCAAAGTTTTCTACGGAAAACGGTTAGGATTTAGAAAACATTTGTAGAACCGGCCTCAGGTCTTAATAAGTTAACCACCCCCACCTGTATTCGCAATGTGCGTGCGTGTGAGAGAGAGCGAGCACGTGCGTGCGTACAGTGCGTGCGTGCGGTGCATGCTGTGTGCGTGCGTGCGTGCTAGGCTGCCGTCCTGTGGGTTGTGTTATTAGCTGCTCGGTTAAAGGGATCTGCAAGGCACAGAGGGGAGCCTTATTAATTGTTGTTTTCATGTCACCACCGCTGTGTGCACTGGCTGATTTAATCAGTTAAATTCACAGCCGGGGGAGAGAGAGAGCGAGAGCCGCTGAGTCCCATCCAGCATTAACTACAGTACAGCATGCATTGAACTTGTAATAGTCTCCAGCCTGCTTGCACTCCCTCTGCACATTTCCCCCTAGAACGCCAAACATTTGGTGTTCATTTCACTTTTTTTATAAGCTTTCTTGTTGTTTTTAATGCTCAGAGCTCTAGAAAACTAACAAAGTTGATGCCGTTTAGTAAAAAGTACTCCAACCCCCGCAAAAAAAGAAATAAAAAATGGAAGCTCTCGCTTTTAACTAAACTAATGAGCGCAATTGACTCAAATCCCAAAGCTGGAGCCAGTTGGTTGAGCAGAAAAATACAAAACGACTATGACTAGAAAAAGGTGTGCTCTACGGAGCGCAGATCTCTGCCAGCCGATGGAAAACAAGCTTGTAACAGAACAGTATTTTCTTATTTTATTCAGTGCTTGAACATGCAAGTATATCTTGTTTGCATGGACAGTGTCTATAGGGAGCCTATAAAGGTGTAAATATAGTGCTATAGTGTGTGCTATAGCTCACCTTTACTTACAGAACTTGTGTCACTTTCATTTACTTACAATTTAATCCCACAATTTTGTAACCCATTTTTCACCCGTTGTCAATTGTCTAATGTAATCCTGGGAGCTACACTCCCTCTGCCAACCTGGGGAGAGCAACGGACTGACCTCATGCTTCCTTCTATGCATGAGGAGGCCAAGTCGCTTCTTTTGACCTGACTGTCATAGTTAACCATGCTGGCTATTGTATGTGTGTTCTGTTTATTTATTCTGTGTATCTATGTTTGTCAGAGGAATTGCTTAAACTGCTGTAAAAAAGGAGCAAAGCTTGCAACTCTAAACTAAAGACATAGTCAATGGCATTAATACCATCTGCTTACATGGACCTGTATATAGAGTCAATAGAAGAACTCCAGTATCAACGGGCCTCAAGGGCCACTCCTTCATATTCCTCCAAGGGACGGTACGTCAGTGGTAGCATACAGTAGTTGTTGTTGACAGATTGGGAATAATACAAGTTCAGGGAATGTCTTTGTCCTTTAAATGGACTACTGGCAGAGCGCACAAAACACTATGGCGATGAATGGTACACCAGGTTTGGTTAGTACACATATATATGGAGTTCCATGATGTCACCTATAGCCTAGATACTGTAGATGGACGGACGGCCGTACCAACAGACACAACCATGAGCGGATGGAAAAAAGTCCCGCTTTTGACCTGCAGGCCTGCATG
>NC_137833.1:48730647-48835647 GCF_963921795.1 Nannobrachium achirus
GCAACTAGTAACTATGGTTTTCATGTCAAATGTAGTGGAGTAGAAGTACATTATTTGGATCCGAGATGTAGAGTAGAAGTAAACGTATTGGAAATTGGAAATACTGAAGTAAAGTACTAATACTTCAAAACCACTGCAAACATACTACTCACCCACCCACCCACCCACCGCACTCCCAGAGGCTCCAAAACACACCACCAACCCACCGCACTGTTCTGACAAGGTCCATTCCCTCCAGCTATGTTACATGGTCTGTAGGCCTACACGTCTGCATTTCTGATGGCACCGGGGAATTAGACTGTCATCATCTGTCTCTATCTCTTTCTCTCTCGCACGCACGTGCACACACACACACACACACACACACACACACACAGAGCACACACACTTTAACACATGCGGAAAGTCACAGCTCCGTGTGACACTCCTCCGAGTCCTCGGTGTCAGCGGGCCTCAGGTGGCAGTCATTTAAAGATCACACGTCCAGGACACAACGTAACCTCCCTGAATGCATGTCAATTGACACATGGGAAGTGGATTACACGTCTCCTCCTCACCGGCGGGTGAAAATTACTATTAATGGCGAGGCAAATCATTAGGGCACGTTTAAGGCCGCAGGCGAAAAAGGGAAGAAAAAAAAAAGTGGGTTATTTTTTTAATCTGCTTTGACTATTACGCTACGCTTGCTTTTGATCGCTTGTGTGTAAAAAGCATTACTAGCTACGGAGATGTTGATTAGAGGTGGCACGTCAGATTGAACTTTGCATAAGGTTATACCGTTTGGATATTAGAGCTTTCTTTCTTTCCCGAAAGCCATATGCATTGCGATGTGGGTGGTGGTAAAATATATATTTTATATAAATATTGGTCCATAATACGGTTTTATACAGGTTTTAGCCTCTCTCTCTAATTCCAAGCCATTTCAGATGCAATACCAAAATGCCCTTTGTTGGCAACGGTGCACTGTCATTGGGCTAAAATTGGAACGATACAGAGAAGATTAGCCTGGTACCCCGATGAGAACCATGTAGAGTCAATCCATGCGAGGCAAAATTTTAGTACCACTTTACCTCATATATAGTCTCAATAGAATATAGCCTCCAAAAAAGTACTGCCCCCTTCTCTAGGGGGCCCAATAGGAAATGAGCCCCTTTGCGACATAAACAAGGGCCTGTGACAAACAATGGCCCGATTTCAAAAGTGTACCGTTCAGACACGCCCATTCAGAAAATCACTGAAATGAAAGGCAAGGCTTAGAGTTAATTAATGTTTTTTTGGGGGGGCTGGAAGAGACACTGGGAAGACCAAAAAACAAGAAAAAAATGAAAATTTTTAAATTCATAGTGGGGCCCCTTTAAAACATATCTAGAATAATTCACAAACATTTTACAGATATCTTCTTTTGTGGGGGTCCCTGGCTAAATATTTCCAGATGGAGGTCTGCTGGCCGAATGCATATCAATTTGGGGGGTCCTTGACGGGAACATGTTTGATCCACTGCTCTGTCTACTGTACAGTACATGTTTGCAAGATAAGAGCACTTTGTGTCTTGTCCTGCAGCAGTGTGAGTTATGGATGACCCGAGTGGATGTTATCCACTTTCTCCCTGCCGAGTGTGTGAGGTTAATATTCTCCACCATGTCATTAAGAGTTAGCTGAAGGGCTGATAGCTGTGTGAATCAGACATGGACTCAGCTCCTCTGCAGTCTGCACACACACACACACACGCGCGCACACAGGGGCGTCACAAGGGGGGAAAGTGGGACTGAGTTACTAGGGCCCAAGGTGGAGGGGCCATAAGTATTGTATTCCTTAGCTATTGAAAAATAGCAGATATACAAGCTCACAGCGCTTGTGCGAGCTTGTAGATCTGCTATTTTTGAAAAGTCGTGAAAATGTGTGCAAATCTTTGAATACGGTATATGTATTTTTTAAGCGAACATTTGTAACTCAAATTTTGCTTCTGGGGGGTCCCTGGAACGAAATATTTTGAGATGGGGGTCCGTGGCCAAATACGTATCATTTTGGGGGTCCTTCACATGAAAAGGTTGAGCACCAATGTCATAGAAACATAGATTTTTCAAAAAGGAGTTTAAATATTCAGACTCCTCACACATTTTCAAGATTTTTCAAAAATAGCAGATCTACAAGCTCGCAGTGAGCTTGTATATCTGCTATTTTTCAATAGTTAAAGCACAACATGTGAGTGAATCCTTGTACCCAGGGCCCAGAATTTGGTGTGACACCCCTGCAAACACGCACGCACAGAACCTCGGCCAGAGCACATCAAAGCCAACCTGGTCTGAGGTCGGCCTGACTTGGCTTCGCGCCTCCCCTCGCACTTCTTCCCGTCCCGATCTGATTAATGACCGGGGATCAGCCCACTGCCCAGGCAGGGATAAGGAGCTGACAGTAGCTCCTGACAGGTCTGACCTTATAAGCCTGGGGTTGACCCTGGCCCGGCCCGGCCCGGGATGAAGCCTAAAAACCCTCTCTGACAATGACCTGATTGAGAAAGAGAACAAACACGGGGGATGAGAGGAGGAGCCTTTTTTCCGCCAGGAAAAGGATGAACAGACGGAGGCCGTTGGGGGGATGGACAGACATCACGGACACGGGCTATTGTAGGGGTGGGCGATATGGAAAAATACGATATCACGATATTTTCCCAAGCTGTAACACGATACGCAAATTTATCACGATTCTTTTTCACTTTGGTTTGGATGGTTATTTTTCAAGTTACTTGACAAAAACTAGACCGTCTGGGTTCCTTTTGGGAGGTCTAAATTGAACTTTACAAGTATGTAACTCTGACAGTAAGGGTCCATTTGGTTTCATTTGTATACTGTCGGAGTTAAGTGGAGACCTTGACATTTTCAAGTTTGAGAACTGATGATTTTGACCAAAATGCAGGTTTAATTGAATTCTCTGTATTAACGATTAAACAGGATTTTTTTACAAGGCTCCTCAATTGTATCACGATATATGCGATACCTCTGAAAAGGCATATCGTGGAGACATTGTATCATCTCAACGATAATTATCACCATTTCGCCCACCCCTAGGCTAATGTCTCTTCTTTGACACCCCAGCATCCGTATTGTGGGAAAGGCTTTCAGAGAAACTATAGCACTGCAGATCGGCAAAAGCTTTCCCCACAATAACAGAAAACGGAAAATACACATAGAGCCCTGAGGGACTCTGCTCAAACATATGGGTTTAAAGCCTCTATCATAGTCCGAGGTGAGGAGCTATCACCTCACCGCGGTGTAGTTTTCTTGCTATCACCTAGAAATGTATAACAAAGCCTAGGTGATAGCTAGAAAACTACACCGCGTTGAAGTGATAACTCTTCACCTTGGACTATGATAGAGGCTTAAGTGGTTAACCAGCAGAACCAGACTTGAGTTACAATTGTTTTTCCCCCCATCTACACCAAATCTCTTTGCTGAAAAATCGCCGATCTAACAAGCTAGCACTGTGTGTCGCAACACGGCGCATTGTGAGTTTGTACAGTAGATCGGTTATTTTTGGCGAATGTTCGCCCAAGAAAATGGAAGCGGGGGGTCAAGTCAAATGGCTAAGGCGTTGTCCTCGCAGCGAGTTTTGCCGCTACATGGGCCACCAATCCTGTCGTTTCGACGGTGAAAACAGCTGCTAAAATCGCATCGTGACGCGTCGTCGTCTTCAAATTCGTCTGATTTTTGAAAACGTTTGGGGAATTTGAGCCGGCGTCGGCATATAGCTCGAAAATAAGCAACGCCACATCGAAAATGTGGTCTGCATTAAGCATTATTTTGTGCTTTAACTATCGAAAAATAGCAGACATACAAGCTCACAGCGCGGCACCGAGTGCCGCGCCGCGAGCTTGTAGGTCTGCTATTTTTGAAAATGGTTTGAGAATGACAGTCTCCAACAGAGGCGGTCGCTGTGATGAAATAGATCAAAGGTAGGCCAGTGTAACAGTGCACTATTTTGTGCTTTAACTATTGAAAAATAGCAGACATACAAGCTCACAGCGCGGCACCGAGTGCCGCGCCGCGAGCTTGTAGGTCTGCTATTTTTGAAAATGGTTTGAGAATGACAGTTCCCAACAGAGGCGGTCGCTGTGATAAAATAGATCAAAGGAGGCCAGTGTAAGCATTATTTTGTGCTTTAACTATTAAAAAATAGCAGACATACAAGCTCACAGCGCGGCACCGAGTGCCGCGCTGCGAGCTTGTAGGTCTGCTATTTTTGAAAGTGGTTTGAGAATGACAGTTCTTCCCAACAGAGGCGGTCGCTGTGATGAAATAGATCAAAGGAGGCCAGTGTAACAGTGCACTGTTTGTATGTGATGTGGGCCATGTGAGAGCTTCTTCCCTCTTCATAATGGCTGGACTGTGCTCCCACAGCAGTATACACCGCGGTTCTTGTGGATGTTGCTATTGAAAGATTAGTTGTCTCTTCACATGACAAACACCCTCCTCTCTCGGTGAGCCGGAGCTGAAAATCAATTCGCTGATGGCATCTCTGTCAGTGCGTATATCACTGCTGCACAAATAACACGCAGTCACTCATGCACATGGGGGCGCACGCACGCACACGCACGCGCGAGCGCAACGAGAGAAAAAAAAGAAACGAAATGTATAAAATAGACGCTAGACACTGGAAGACGTACTGTAGTTTCTATCAGCGAGTCGTGGTTGCCAATCAGCCGAGTAACACACACACACACACACACACACAAAAAATGCCATCACCACAGATACACTCATCATTAAAGAGTATATCGTCGTTGTCGAGCTGAAACCTTGTATCTCCAAGTTTCAAATGTGTACGTTCTTTCGCAAAGCAAAGCCCTGCTTCATCGCACAAGGCCGTCGGCGTCGCACAAAAGTAGCGAAAACAGCCGATCTACAAGCACACAACGCCTCACGGCGCGAGGCGTTGTGTGCTTGTAGATCGGCCGTTTTCACCAGTTTAAATCGTTTTTAAAACGATAAACACAAAACGAACGGTTTCGGAGATACAAGGTTTCCACCCGACAACGACGACGATATGTCAGCTTGTGGGGGATGGATGCGCGTGTGCACGCGCGCACACACGCGCACGTGCGCGGTGGGAACGAACTGCACCGAATCCTACAGAGGAAGAAGGAAGGATCCCTCCTCTGTCAGCCCGCGTTCTCTGTCTCACTGAGTATCGCTCTGTCATTACAGTGTCGGGGCTGAGCGCTGTCAACATTTCCCTGGTAGCGTGCGGGGGGGGAGGGAGGGGGAGGAGGGGGGGAGCCATCCCGCATTAGGCTCGAGCGAGTTCAACTGTCAAGCAGCCTGAGCCATCTAGTATGCCTCAGCATCCACACAACGTAATAGCAAATAATCACTATTACCCCGTGGTCTCTTCACGGCAAATGATCGATGTTGTCTTGATGTCTGACGGATGACCCGCGTCACACTGTTGTCCAGGCATGCATTAAGCCGTTGAGACCGCGTATACGCGTTGTTATTTTTATGCTTTAAAGGAGCTATAGTCAACTTTTTCTTGAAAAACGGATGCCAAAATAAAAATAATGTTTCGAAAATATTTTATAAAAAAATATGCTTCATATATGTGTTTCAATTCAAAAATGACCACACAAAGTATAAAATAATGATAAAATAATCATTTTGGCCATTTTCGGGCCGACACTTTGTTACATTCTAGTCTAACACTATTAAAGAATAGACTAGAATGTAAACAGAGTGTCGGTCTGACAATGGCCAAAATGATTATTTTATCATCATTTTACGCCTTTTGTGGTCATTTTTGAATAGAAACACATATATGAAGCTTATTGTTTTATAAAATATTTTCAATATATTATATTTTTCGGATGCTAAAATTTTTATTTTAGCATCCGTTTTTCAAGAAAAAGTTGACTATAGCTCCTTTAACTATTGAAAAATAGCAGATCTAGAAGCTTGTAGATCTGCCATTTTTGAAAATCGTGAAAATCTGTGCAATTCTTTGAATATTTTGACCCGATTCTATAAGTGTCTTCTGAATCCTTCTAAGGTTTTTTTGGGGGGAAAAATATATGTTTCTAATGTCGGCGCTGCTCAAACTTTTTCATGTGAAGGACCCCCAAAATGATGTATTTGGCCACGGAACCCCATCTCAAAATATTGTATCAGGGACCCCACCATGGCAAATATTTTAGTTACAAATGCTCACTTAAAATGAGATATTCAAAGATTTGCACAAATGTTCATGACTTTTCAAAAATAGCAGATCTACAAGCTCGCAGCGCGGCACTCGGTGCCGCGCTGCGAGCTTGTAGATCTGCTATTTTTTCAATAGTTAAAGCATTCAATAATTCTCGGCCTAAATGGCTTAAATACCACCTCTATGAAAGACCTGTCAGTCTGATGTGGGCGCGCCGTGCACGAGCGAGCACGCACGGGCCGTGCACGCACAGCGAGCGCTTGGATAATGAGAGAGGATCTTCGGGCAGGAGGGGAACAGAGCGAGAGAATAGGCCGCGTGTTCTTGTCGCGAAAAATTTCAAAGCAAATGGTTAATTTCTCCACATTAGTGGGGAAATCGCATAATGTGACTGGACCCAGGGTGTGATTGGTGGACGGGATTACCAGAGGTAGTCTGCTCCCAGTACCACCTACGATGCACTCAAACCCCCTCCTTCTCACTCTCACATGGGCACACGCGCGCGCACACACACACACACACACACACACAGACGCACACACACACACCCACACACACACACACACACACACACACACTCAAGAGTACTCAGATTAAAATGCACGGCACCACAATCTTTGATCTCTCACTTGCTGACACAAATCCTTTCAAGCCCCAACATTTTCCTGCAAAGGTAATTAGTGCTAATTAAAAAGTTTCGAAAAGCAGCCTAGTACGGCTGCTGCTGCTGCTGCTCAATGCCGCCGCAGCCCCCCCCTACCCCTCAGCTTTGCCCTCCATCAGTTTACCCATCAACCCCCTCCCTGTGGTCCTGCGGATGTGCGTGTCAGCCGCGTCGTTCCTCCGCCCCCTCTTTTGTTGGAAGGATCCCATTATACCAGACTGGCGGGCAGGCCTTGAACTTGTGTGCAGAAGTATGGTGAGAAATCTGGTGGCCCAGCATGGGGTCCGACTGGAGCTTTTTCTCCACCCCTTGACAAACCCGTGCTCTGTAGGGGGGGGGACGGGGACGTGGGGGGACGTGTACACGACACGCGGGACAGGTCCCCAACCACGCAAACAGAACAGGTGTTATCTAATTGGGATATCCTACCCGGAAAGGGGCCTGTATGTAAACTCAGGAGTTAGCTGTCAGTTCGCTGAAAGTAAAGCGGTTTAACACGTGCAATAGTCGTTGTTTGTCGGGCAGAAACCTCTTATCGGTGTAAAACATTTTTACATTAATGCCCTATTTAATACATCTGGCGGCCCGGGGGCCACATTTGGCCCCCACCTTCAGTTACTGTAATGCGGCCCACAGGTTAATATCGGAATACTGGTATATTATTGATTTCAGGATTGGAGTGAATGTGAAAATATAGTGGCCCTCTCCATCATCAAAGTTACCCACCCCTGCCCTACTTGATCATTCCATGCCATACCTGAAGGCAGCATTCAAGAGAATTGCCTTGTCCAAACCCTCCTGAACTTGAATGCAGCATCTTATGTTGAAAGAATTGCCCTCTCTGTGTAGAAATCCATGCCATTACGCCACATCTCCAGTATTGACTTGATTATGCTTAGTTCAGTGTGGTTTCACACACCGAAAATAGCCGACCTCCAAGCTCACAACGCGTTGCAGCGAGCTTGTAGGTCTGCTATTTTCGGAGGTCTGCTATTTTCGGTGTTTCCACCAAAAGGCCCCTTTGGAAATGTCAGCCCCTGCATCTCTAACATTCTCTGTACGTCCCTGGTGGAGTACATTACATTACACAGGAAAACACGGCATAAAACGTAAATAGGCTGCAAGACCAAGGGTACAAAGTATATCAAGTATATCATATATACATTTGGGCCCTGTTTTGGGCTTTTCAGAGTGCTGTAGCATATGCATTTTGCAATTTAAAAAAACACCTCCTGTGTAAATTGTATTTGCATACTTGGTGCGATATAGTGATGGAACATCCAGGCGGCTCCATCTTTCACCAGGCCGCCTTACCACTTTCCATCGAGCCATTATTATGACATAATTAGCTGTCTTTCCCGCGCATCATTAAGTGGCTTGCTAAGTGTCAGGTACGGACGCGTCTCCGATATGACACACAAAAAGCAATATCATTCCACAATGTTTCAGAACGATAATTACGTAATCTTGAGCAACGCGGTCTGACAGAGAAGTGATAATTAGACAACTATTCATTCTGTACTGTACCAATTAAAGCCTCCAACCCCATTTATTTGTTTGATCAAGTAAAATGCCAGTGAGCTGCACCCCCCATTTAAGATAGTGAAATGCTAACATTACAGAGGATTGAGCACTGTATACTAACAGCATGAGTGCCGAAGTGCTTACAAGAAAGCCATGTAGAGAACAATGAACGGCTTTGATTCCGACAAACCTATTAATAGCCTCTGTGATTGACAAGTAGGTGTGCCTACAAGACAAATGGTGGTTGTACAAGAAAGTTATTGATTTGACCTTTGGAGTAGTTCTTCCCTTTCTTCCCTCTCCTCTCATTGTTGTTCTCGTCTTGTTTTACACCGAGCAAAGGCAATAATGGAACATGTCATTCGGCAAGACAGTTTGATATGGAATGCCATGTCATTTTAATTTAAAATGTTACAGTCTTCGCTGACATCTCTGTCAATGTATAATTGGCACTGAATCCCAGTTTGGACTTAACGTGTTTAGGCCGGGTACGCATCATCGCGTATTATTATTTTATGCTTTAACGTTTGAAAAATAGCAGATATACAAGCTCGCTGCGAGCTTGTAGATCTGCTATTTTTGAAAAATCGTGAAAATTTGAATTCTATAAATGTCTTCTAAGGTTTTTTGAAAAAAACCTATGTTTCTGTCAGTGGTTCTCAAAATGTTTCATGCCAAGGACCCCCAAAATGATATGTATTTGGCCACGGACCCCCATCTCAAAATATTTAGTTCCAGGGACCCCCCCCCCCCCGAAGCAAAATTTTAGTTACAAATGTTCACTTTAAAAAATATATATATTCAAAGCGCTGTGAGCTTGTATATCTGCTATTTTTCAAAGGTTAAATCGTTAAATAATTCTAGGCCTAAATGACTTAACGTACTGTATTTGTCATTCAGCGCGAGACACTGGAAGCCTCTGACAGAAATGTTACTTTGATGGGTGGGGGATAGAACTGTAAATCAAGTCTCACTGTGTGAGTTAAGCTTTTTTTTTTTTTTGTCACATGCTTGCACATAAACATGCATGATTAGAAATGGCAATCAATCAGGCACGAAAGCTGTGATCTCTGTCCCTTAGCTGGAAGAGTATAACTACTAGGTTTATTCAATCCAAGAGTGGCGTGAGCCGAATGCGACACGCTGCCGTCAAATGAAGGAAGGGGGCGTGTATTTTAGCTATGCTACATGAAGATGGGCGCTTTATGTTATGAACAAGACTTTGAATATTTCAAATCCTTCTAAGGTTTTTGAAAAAAAAATGTGTTTCTATGTCAGTGGTGCTTTTTTCATGTGAAGGACCCCTAAAATTATATGTATTTATTTGGCCATGGACCCCCATCTCAAAATATTTAGTTCCAGGGACGACCCCCCCCCCCCCCCCGATCTACAAGATCTACAAGCTCAGATCTACAAGCTCGCAGCGTGGCACAGAGAGCTTGTAGATCTGAGCTTGTAGATCTTGTATATCTGCTATTTTTCAATAGCTAAAGTATAAAAGAATTCCAGGCCCCTCCACCTTGGGCCCTAGTAACTCAGAGCCCAAGGTGTGAGCTTGGAGGTAGGCAATTTTCAGTACTTGATACCACACTAAACTAAACATAATCAAGTCAATACTGGAGAAGTGGCATAACGGCATGGATTTCTACACAGAGAGGGGCAATTCTTTCAACATAAGATGCTGCGTTCAAGTTCAGGAGAGTTTGGACGAGGCTATTCTTTTGAATGCTGCCTTCAGGTATGGCATGGAAAGAGGGGCATTTTACATTTCTTTCACCACAGTAAAAACTGCATTCATGGTCTGGAGAGGGCACTTTTTAAAGACGGTAGGGCAGGGGCTCAAGCCCCCTTTGATATCTGTGTGTGCACGTGCCTGCTGCCTGCGGCAGTGTTCACCTTTTGAAGATTGCCTTTCTGTCTTTGTGGTTCCTAGACATGACAGCTTGAAGGGACGTATGTGATAGCCTATCTGCCTGCTGTCAACCACTGGTACCAGTGCAGCTCCATGGAACAGTGTTGTTTTTGACAGCGAATTTTGATTTAGTTTTAGTCATAGTCTTTTGAATAAAATGTCATTTAGTTTTTTTAATTTTAGTCGACTAAATATCATAAGATTTTAGACGACTAAATCTAAAGTTGATTTAGTCAACTGAAATGTATTTTGTGCAGGCCTCGATAGCATCGTAATGACCGATTTTACATTTTGGTTGTGTGCTGAAAATAGCAGATCTACAAGCTCGCAACGCGTCGCGTTGGGACGCGCTGTGAGCTTGTAGATCTGCTGTTTTCAGCATGCAACACCTGAGAGCAACCAAACATAAAAATTACTCTCTTCTCCACTAGTCCCTCCCCAACGTTTTAGTCTAGTTTTTATTTTGTTGACGAAATTGTCAATATATTTAGTCTTAGTTTTTTAGTCATCACAGCTTGGTTTTTATTTCGTTTTTATTTCGTTTTCGTCAGTGAAAAAAATGCAGTCGACAAGAAACATTTCGTCATAGTTTTAGTCGACGAAATCAACACTGCCATGGAAAGAAAGAAAGAATGGAATCTCTCTCTCTCTCTCTCTCTCTCTCTCCCTCCCTCTCTCTCTCTCTCCCCCCTTCCCTCCCTCCCTCTCTCCCTCTCTCTCTCCGTGTCTCACCGCTGGCCCATTACCTTTTACAGTGAGGCTCATTAAAGAAGGCAAGTCGAGTCAAATCTCTCTGTAATTCGGCAGAGGTGAATTGCTGTCAACATCATTAACCGTCATTTCCCCCCAACTCACTCCAGTACTTATGAAGTGTTCTTTATTGTGTAATGATCCAGATCTCTTCCCCTGCTAAACCGGCCCTCTTCAAAGGCCCCCGAGGAGGACGTTGCCACCCATGCAGCCGGCTGACATGTCAGAGGGGCCAGGTTTAACAGGGCTCCACTGTTGCGTCCGTCTTTTGTGCTTAACCAGTTCAGAACGGGAACAGAACAGGATTATTACTTTAACCACTATTTTATGCTTTAACTGTTACAAAATAGTAGATCTACATCACAGAGCTTGTAGATCTGCTATTTTCTGATTACTGATTTTTCCCCCTTGGGATAATAAAGGTATTTATCTATCTATTTTTGAAAAAATTTGAAAATGTGTGCAAGTCATTCAATATTTTGACCTAAAGTAAATATCCTTCTAAGGTTTTGGAAAAAATGCATGTTTCTATGTCAGTGGTTCTCAAACTTTTTTTCACGGCAAGGACCCCTATAGAATTATATGTATTTGACGGTGTGGACCCCGCATCTCAAATTAATGTTGTTCCAGGGACCCTGAGAAAGAAAGGATTGAGTCACAAAATCTTCGCTTTCAAAATATATATATCCAAAGACTTGCACACTTTTTCAAAAATAGCAGATCTACAAGTGTGAGCTTGTAGATCTGCTATTTTTTGATAGTTAAAGCATAAACTAATGGTTAAAGTCATAATGCTTTTCGCGGACTGAACGGCTTAAGCAGATCCAGCGTTTCATCCAGCGGTCTGAACTCAAAGTAACATTACTCAGACGGAACGGAGCGGAAGGGAAGACCCGGGGAGGGCCTCGCTCGCCGTCTCTGAATGTAAAGTGCCATTGGTTTTCTAACACAGCTGTCTTAGCGGCTACACACAGGCCAATCACTGATTAATGCAGCAGAATCCCCCCCCCCCCTCTCCCCCCCAACCGGTTTTGCCGCATCAGAGGAGCCCAAGAAGTCGTAGCCAATTACGTTCCTCCTTTGCACCCTCATCCGCAGTCTTGAATGGTGTTTACCGATGGCTCACCGATTTCATAAGACACCATTGGTCAGGGCTCTCGCTCCATGGCTAATTATACTGAGAGCGAGGCTGCTTGTCATGCTAGAAGATGTCCTCTGCTGTGCGCTGTCTTGAAGAGAGAGGCCCTCTTTGTGCCTCCGCCATTGTGTGTCCTCCCAGTGGCCAGTATCACGCTATGAGATGTCCTCCGGGGCCTTGTGTTGAGGGTAAGCCCCCTTTGTACGGGTTAGCCATTGTCGCGTCCCACCCCTGTGCCCGAAGCCCCCCCCCCCCCCCCCCGCTAGGTAGGAACACTGGGGCGGTGTCAAGCGGGAGGGGATGCTTCTCAGGGCTCCCTTAAGACCTACAGTAAATCTTCAAACAATTTAGACAAACAAAAAAACGGCCGCTGCGCCGCCCGGGAGAGAGGGGGCTAGACAAGGAAAAGCAGATGAATAAGCAACATCAATTACCGGGGGGGGCTTTGACCTGCGAGCCCCCACACACCATGGCACACATTTCACACTAAATCGCCCCAGATTGGAGTTGACACCGGCCTGGACTAGAAACACTGACCCCCTCACAAGGCTGGCCCTTCGAACTTAAAGAGTAAAGAGGCTAGGCGTGGGGGATGTGGAGGGGTGTGAGGGGTTGACAAACGACGTAAGACTGAAGCCAGCGTCCAACGGAGGGCAAGGAGGAGGGGTTTGAATACAACAACACAACACAAAAAAAGAAAAAAATTACGCATAATAGGCCCTGGTTTGTTTTAAAGTGAGACGAAATGGCTCAATTTGAGCACTTAGCCGGTCGGAATTGGCCTGGGCTGAGGTACAAGAGGAACATGCGAGCGGACAACCGCATCAGGCCACTGATAAGTAGCCTATAAGGGGGAACAAAGCCGGATGTCCAACAGGCTTACCAGTGAACTTGAGAGTGGGATTGGACCGCTCTTTAACCCCGTCGGACCGGGGACGCATCGTTGCGTATCATTTCATGCTTTGGCTATCGAAAAACAGCAGATATACAAGCTCGCAGAGAGCTTGTAGATCTGTTATTTTTGAAAAATCTTGAAAAATAATATGTGCAATTCTTTGAATGTTTTGACCCGATTCTATAAGTGTCTTCTGAGTCCTAAGGTTTTTTTTTTTTAAAAAGATGTGTTTCTATGTCGGCGGTGCTCACATTTTTCATGTGAAGGACCCCCAAAATGATATGTATTTGGCCACGGACCCCCATCGCAAAAGCAAATATTTGAGTTACAAATGTTCCCTTTAAAAAAAAAATATATATATATTCAAAGATTTGAACAAATCTTCGTGATTTTTCAAAAAAATAGCAGATTGACAAGCTCTCAGCGCCGCACTTAGTGCCGCGCTGTGAGCTTGTATATCTGCTATTTTTCAATAGTTAAAGCATTCAATAATTCTCGGCCTAAACGGGTTAAAGCTTGTTCCAGGCCTCACAGCTTTCACCCCCAAAAAGTGCCGCTTCCACTGAACCCTTTTCACTCGGGCTACACAAACCCTCCCCTCCACTTTGTGATCGCGGACAATGGCAAAATAAACACGTGGCTCTCATATGTTGTTCGACACATAGTGGCCCGCTCTAATCTATAAGGTTGCTCACACAAAGAGCTATTCACTTCCCTTCTCTTTTTTTGTAAATACCGATATCGCAGGAAGTGTTAGTTCTCACTTTCCGCGCGCGTGCCTTTAAAAGCGTCTTTTCTTCGTTATTAACTTTGATTGAAACGGCAAGGAAAAGGGTGTTTGCCGGAGGTGAGAAGAGATCACGCAACCCTATCTCAGTTAGTCAATACAGCGTTAATTAATCTAATAACAAACTGCTCCGAAGAGAAGGGGGAAAAAAAAGAAAACAGGGCTCGATCTGACAAGAACGTCGCGCGGTCGTCTAGCGGAGGCATAACAGCACATCGGCACGTTGGGAGGCATCGGGTTCTAGCCCATTTAGGGCCTAGAATTATTGACTGCTTTAACCAGTGAAAAATAGCAGATATAGAAGCTCACAGCGCGGCACCGAGTGCCGCGCTGCGAGCTTGTAGATCTGCTATTTTTGAAAAAGCCGTGAAAATGTGTGCAAATCTTTGGATATATGTATATTCAAAGCGAACGTTTGTAACTCAAATTTTGCTTCTAGGTGGTCCCTGGAACTAAATATTTTGAGATGCGGGTCCGTGGCCAAATAAATATCATTTTGGGGGTCCTTCACATGAAAAGGTTTGAGAACCACTGACACAGTAGTCTCTCAAGAGCAGACTAACTGAGCTCCAGTTAAGTGAAAAGGACCTTTTCTTTGACGATGGCTGGCCAGATTGTTGACATACAAACATCGTTTTTTCAAAAAATCTTAGAAGGATTCAAACGACACTTATGTAATCGGGTCAAAAATCTAATTTTCACGATTTTTCAAAAATAGCAGATCTACAAGCTCGCAGCGCGGCACTCGGTGCCGCGCTGTGAGCTTGTATATCTGCTATTTTTCAATAGTTAAAGCATAAAATATTGCGTCATAATGTGTTCAGGCCTAAACGGGAGAAAATCCTAACCACCGCCACCACCCAATTAGCCCGGGGAATAAGCAGAGAAATATGTCTGGGGTTCACGGACAAAGCGTGAAAGCCTGGTGATGTGACGTTGGCATACAAAAACAGAGCATGTCTTTTTATAGGCACAAGTGCAGTGGAGAAGAAAGAATCGGAAGGGAAAAGCAAAGGGGGGGACAGGCTCACCTCCTTTTGAGAAAAGGTCATAAAGCAATCTCACTGTGTTTACAGTGGCACTTTCTGAGCCTGCTATGGTGGGCTGAAGCGACTCATGCATGCGGTTCACACATTATTTCAATGGTAACTAGATAGATACCTTTATTATACCAATAGTGGGAGAAATATGTGAAAAAGATGTTCACTTCCGGCAGAAAGCGTTAAATATTGCACCTAAATGTATTTTTGGGCGCTGAATTCAAAAAATGACGGATCCAAGGATTTTTGCCATGGGATCTGGACGTAAAATGAGAATTAAAGATGTCTCTAATTCACTTAATTATTATACAGGGAAAAAAGACCAGCCCAAAAACTCTTCTTTAACTCATTCTGTGCCTATCCCGAACATGTTCGGCTTTATTTCAATCCAATACAATTTTTTTTTATTAATTGACTTACCCTGAGCTGCTTGTAGAGTCGTGGGTGGTCCTGGCTCGTCCTACGCTAGCCAGCTAGCCATTTTACATGGTCCGACGATATATTCCATTAAAAATGGTTTAAAATACATTTTTGAGCCCCCCAATGTTCACCAAATGTTCAGCGCCGCTTCCGGAACGACGTCCGGTGTGCCTATCCCGAACATGTTCGGCTTTTTTAATGAAATGAATAAAATGATCCGAGGCCTTCTGAAGCCTGAGCCTAAATTTAAAATCCAGTGTTCCAAATCCGGGGGCCGCCATGCCGGCCGTTAGCCGCGAACGGCGCCGCGAATCGCCGCCGAATCCAATGAAAAACCACATTTTTGGAGGCCCATATCTCTGGATTGTGTTTTTAGGGATGTGGCGCAAGGTTTATTTACGGCGAAATCGCCGAAAAATGATCTTTAAAATGACAAAAGGGGAATAGCTATTCTGTTAGCATTATCATCCGGGACCTTTCCATGACGTGCACGAACGTGAGCACGCGCGTCACTGCAACGTGAGCCCCCGGATGCTAATGCAGTCCCCTATGGGAGAAAGTCTGGCATTCTTTGGTGCCCTCTAGGGGCTGGCACTGGAAGCGTTAAGTAGTATATGAGGGGTCTATCTAGGTTTTTTTCATGATTCTGAATCCATTGCAAGCATTTGTTTTGCACGAAAAACATTCCTTGGGCTAAAAATTGACGCCATAAAACTATGGTTTAGTATTGTTTAGTGATGAGTCATCACTTTTCACAGTTTTGTAGGGTTAGGGTTACAAGGGGGAAACTCAGTTGCCCAGAGGCAGCACAGCAGTATAAGGATATTTACAAAGTTACAGAGAAGTATGAAAATAATACAAAAGAACAAGAGTAGGCTACAGTAAAGAGCAAGGTAGGCCTACTGTACAACAAAGAAAGGGAACAAAGAATATATACATAAAGTGTACAAAAACTGTCAATGCTCAACATGAAACAGCTAACTTGAACAAAAAAGCAAACCTTAAGCACAACTATAATACAATACAGTGCCCAAACAAATGTGTCCATAACAGTCAATGCTAGTCAGTGCTACAAGTATCTCACCGCCATGGCAAACACAAGCAAAATACTCAATACTACTAACACAACCTAATAATGCAGAACAAACCAAAAAAAGTGTCCAAAACTGTAAATACTGTGTAACTGTAAATACTAAGAAAACAGGGGCATTTTTATTAATTGTTGAAACCAAGCTAAATGCTCAGAGTACTGAAAATATTTTAAAAATACCAACATGGATACCCCAATTAATACTGTCCAATTTGAAATTGGTGAATAATTGTGTGATCGATACGAGTCCTTTCAGTAATTACTCACAGTAGTGTAGTGTAAGTGCTTTGGTTTTTTACAAGGGTTCATATTTTAGATAGTATTAGAGAAATGTTTTCATTTACTGCTTTCTATTGTTTTAGTGATTTTAGTATTTTGATTTCAGTGGGTGGGGGCATGCGTACAAGTGGCTAAATATGTATTTTTAGACACAATAAGCCGGCAATTTCTTTGTTACTATTTACACCAGCCCCCATAAGTCACATCTGCCCATTAAAGATTGCGGAGCATCTTGGGAATGTGCTTATTTTGTCTGAAAATACATATTTCGCCACTTGCATGCAAATCAAAATCATTGAAATCACTAAAACGATAGAAAGAAGTAAATGAAAACATTTTAACACTCATCTTTTCTTTTCTCTAACGACCATCTAAAATATGAACCCGTGTTGTAAAAAAACAAAGTTGTCCTTTAAAATGCCATTTAAGGTTCAGCAATATGAACATAACAGAGGTTATTAGCCAAGATAAATATAAATCTCAAAGTCAGATAGAATCATGACGTCATGGTTTTAGAACTTGACATCTGCCAGACGGAGCCCGTGCAAAGAGACAACAACGCGTATCTCTGTACATTAAAGGAGATGGAATCCCATGTGTATCAAATAGCATTTAACCCATCTAAAAGCACCGCATGTATTACTAATATGCAGGACTTAAGTGTGAGCAACCTTTCTCAAACAATGGAAGCCTTGCATCTCGCATTGCCTCTCCTGCCATCACAGCCGTTCAGACAGAACGATAATGGCACCGATGCCAGTCAGTCAAACTCCCTTTGCAAATGGAAATCGCAGAGAGAAAAAGGTGGGAGAGAAGGGATTCATTTTATCTAGTTGACACACATTACAACTGAGAGTTTCAAAAGAAGGAAAGATGGAAGCTTTCAGGTCAATTATGGTGTCAGCGCTGTCAGCGCGCTATGAAATATATACCTTTGAAGAACACTTTACTGAAGGGGATGGGGAGAAGGGTTGAGGAGAGATGCTGTTTAACTCCGAGACCATCAGAATATCACACATGATGGGAGTAAAGACTATATATAAAAATAATGGACGATTCTGATGGAGCACGTACACTTTGTCTAGGGAGAATGACAGTCTCTAAAGTGTGACATTGGAAGTGATTATTAGTAAGTATTATTAGTTGCGTTTCCATGAAGCCGTTTTTTGCGCATTAAGGCTTTTGCGCATAAATCGTTTTATGGAAACACTACTGGAAACTTTCATTATCCGCAAAAACATTTATGCACTTGGAGGTGGATTTTGAGACTTAATAGAAAAAATGTAATGCGCATTAGTGCAATGGAAACACTATGTGAATAAGTTTAGAATTATATGCACTGAACTTGATATTGATTTGGCTGAAGGGAGCTGAAAGGGAGCTACCAACTTGTTAGCTTTGTGTTTGTGTGCACTGTGCAAGCAAGCCTCGTCTGTCACATCACCCAAGTAAATCCTGGCTAACCCTTCGTCATCACACCGTGTTGCAATGCCACAAGTGGCCGATCTACAAGCTCACAGCAGCTCGTATCCGCGTCGCGTCGTGAGCTTGAAGATCGGGCCACCTTCCAAACGCAGATGCAGTCTGCGTGCAGTCAGACGTGCAGTGCTCACATCTCGGATTCGGTCTGAAAAAAATCTGCCAGATCCCAGCTCTGTGCACAGTGTGAAGCCCGCGGGAAGTCATTTACAGCAGGTCGGTCAGACGGACCCAGGCCACGGTCTCCCAAGAATCGCATTTCAGCAGTTTAACGGAAACAGGCTAAATTCGCTTTGTCTTTTTTGCGAATCACTGATAATTCGCTTCCTATTTTCGAATACGTTTATGGAAACGCAACTATTATGACTGGAAAGGATCCGCGCGGCATCAGTTGGAACAATGCAGGAGTAGTCATTAGATACTTGCAATAGGTGATGCACACACTAGGTGACACTGTTACCAATCCTCCTAGATTCTTCAATAAACGGGGAAAAGGAGGTGAAAGATGATGTTGACACGAGGCAACACATCTCCCCCCTCCACCACCCCTCCCCCCCCTCCCCTTAACCATTTGCATCCCCCCCCCCCCCCTTTTCTCTTTAGCCTCTAGAATTTAAATGGCCTCGCCGCCCCCCAGTTCAAGCCATAAAACACTAACCTTGAAACAGTGAGTGACAGAGAGAATTATGGGTTATTGTAGTGTCAGAAAGGGGAGGCAGCTGTGTGATGAGACTCTGTGTCATTTAGACAATCAGAAACTTAAGAGGCGGCGTGACACGTCCCCCCCCCCCCCCCCCCCACTCTCAGCAGACAGGGGCTCCTGACACGGCTGGTGATAATTTTCCCGGAGACAGGGAAAAAGACGGAGACGACGGAAAAGTACAAATGAAAAACGAAAGTCACAGAGAGAAAAGGTGTGATTTCCCCCCCTCTTCCATATGCAGGAGGACCATTTGAAAGCCTGCGCGCCCCGCATTCATTGTGGGAATCAAGATGAAGCAGCCCCCCCCACACACGCAGGCACGCGCACACGAGCACGTCAACCTGCCAGCCCGATAAGAGGTGTCTGAAAGCCCCTGTGTGCAAGATTAATACTTCCCAGTCTGAGATGACACAGGATGGGATGTGATGTACGCGGATGATGGCTGTGTGGTCGTGGGGCAGAAGACTGACCACAGAGCACAGGGGATAATTGCATCCGAGGTCAGACAACGCGTATTGAACACACAAAAATGATACCAGGTACATTTTTATCTAAGAAGGGCACGAAATGCAGAACAACATCATCAAGGGTGGTTGTCAGTTTACACACGTTCACTCACGTCCGTGACGGATAGGAGATAAAATGAAAAGGAGTGCCTGTCAACATAATGAATTCAACAAAAAGCAACATTGTCTGCTTTGTCACGTTTCAAGCGGGGTGACATGTAATTATGGTTATTTGTAGAAATAGCCTTCATTTGCATCTACGAAGGCCCTTTACGTTCAAACCACTGAAAGGGAACTCAACAACTTCCAATAACGTATAGTGGAAAGTGTAACATTACCACAGTGTAGTATGTGGCACTGGCAAGATGCAGACTTCAAGACTTAAAGGAGTTCACCCCCAAAAATACTTTTTTTCCTATTGATTACTCATGCCATAGAGACTTGAGTTCAATAACATTATTTTGTATTTGTCGCATTCCTAAGACAAAAATGTGATTATAGTCAATTTACCCCCATTGATTGCGGATGGGGACCCGAATGCATGGCCCTGAATGGGGACCCAAATGCATGGCACTGGATGGGGAAACCGTCAGGGTAAGTTTACTATAATCAATTTTTTGCCTTAGGAATGCGACAAAAACCAAAGAATATTATTGAACTCAAGTCTCCATGGCATGAGTAATCAATAGGAAAAAAAATATATCATTTTGGGGATGAACTACTCCTCTAACATTAGCCTACAGTATATGGTGTAGAATTTGGTAATATATAAAGTTATCCGCTACATATTGAAAACTACTGCAGATCCATTGAAAAGCAAAAGGTTTTGTTATCTTTAGTAGAATATTGTTCATGTATAAGATACTTTCACGTTCATGCCGAGTCAGCCTGTGATTTTACACCATATTTTGCACATTTTAAAATTAAAGCCGTAGCGATCCAATATAGGTGGTTGACTGCAGTCACACCAGCACAATTATTATTCATTTTGTAATTTACATGTAATGTATTTCAATGGAGGGAGAGAAAAGCATTCACTTCCTGTTGAGAATAGATGTTGCGCTTTCACCAGTTCAATGAGGCTGAACGCAGATTGACCTGTGAATGATGTCACTCACCGAAGCTCAACCAATACAAGACAATAGTCAAGACTGAACTTGAACTAGAAAAGAATAATTTCTTCATTAGTCAGCGCTACTGTATATTGCTGTGTAGGTAAATGAGCACCTGTCTGCATCTGGACCTAGATTGCCAAAATAAATGTCCCCCCCCCCCACAGTTTTTTCTGTAAATATACTTTTATTGCTCCTAGTATTGATGATTTCTTGTATAGTAGTGTGTGTATGTCTACAATTATTTGAAAACTTTAATACTGGTTACTTTGTAGATTTTTATTATTATTACAAAACATACGGTACACCAGTAAGACGCCTAAGAGCGACAAGCGACCTCGCCATGACTATCTGACATCACTGTGATGTCACCTGTGATGTCACAGTGATGTGTCTGGGGAACCACAGTGTCAGGCGTTACCCATCCGGACGGACATCCGGACAAGCTGTGACAGTTCCACTTCAGCACTATATACATTGACCATTTTCCAAACATTTTTTATCCATTTTGAAAACTTGTGAAATGTGACATTCTGCTAAATTAGTTTCTCCTTTTGGTACTTTAAGTATATTTTGATACCAGCACTTTTGTACTTTTACTCAAGTAGACTACATTTAGAAATCAGGTATTTTACTAGTGTTTTACATTGCAGCATAGCTTATACTTTGAGTACTCTTTTCACCACTGAGTAGTGAACAACTATTGAACAGCGCTGAGGGAGCAGTTGAGGGTCAGTTTCTTGCTTAAGGACACTTTGACACTATAAGCCAGGAAGAGCCGGGGATCACACTCTGGCTTCCCAAAAGAGCGATCTACCTCCTGAACCACTGCCACCCACATGCCAATAAGCGTTAGCATCACACTGGAGAATCCTATTTAGGTTAGCATCAAGCTAATCTGCATCGAATTCATTTCAATTTTGTACAATTGTATTGAATTTAGTAATAATAATTTCTAATGTATATATTAGAATTGTTGTAGTCTTCGTTCTTCTATGAGTTACTTTAACTAACACATTCAATTATGCCCAAAACGTGTCGACACGTTCAATTATGTTTATATTAAATAATAGTAGTGTGTGGTCGCCGGCACCCGCAGGTGGTGAAAAAACTCAAATTCCCATAATGCATCGGGAGATGTAGTCATCCGAAAATGAAAACCTCTGTTTATTACTTCAATGGATTGCTGTAAAGGAAAATGGATCAAAATCTACCTCCCGATTGTGTTCTTGTTTAAAACAAGCCCTTCTCTACGGACCATAACAAAAGCACATATGGCCACGGTTGTAATTTTTCTCTTCTGGGTGAAAGAAAGTATTATCGCCGCGCACCGGCCAGAAGCAATCGGATTACAGTAATCAGTCAGTTCATTCACAGTCAGTCCTGTGTCCCTACTCAGAATATCTTGAAAGGTGAGTGGTCTAGTTCCCCCTTGATGGGCAGGGTAATCTCCACAGAAGAATATTCAAGATGACCAGGGCGGGGTTGCACCAGCTGTTACTAAGTTCAAACGTAGCCTAGTTGTAACGTAAATGGCTTCTAAGTCAAGACTTACGCATTACTAAAATTTCAGCTGTTGCGCCACTCTAACGTATCTGTAAGTAACTACTAAATATTTACACCAGCCTTTGGGCAGCACTAAGCCCTTACTAAGTAACCTATCTCTATGGGAGTAGAGCAACTTCACTACTAACGTGGCAGACAGCATTATATCGGCTATTTAATTAATTCAACAATGAAACAACCCATCTGTTTAAAACATGCATTAAGCCCTATATACATTTCGGCCATTTGAAAATAGCCGATCTACAAGCTCACGATGTGTCTGCTATTAATAGAGTATTTCTATATTGCAGGATTGATACTTTTTTAATTAATTTGAGTACTTTTCAACCACTGCATATACAGCACAACAGCGAATTGAACGGTGCGCTCTCTTCCCCTGTGTCTCCAAATATGCGTTGCCCTGCATTACTTCACAACGGGGGGAAATGTATGAGTCCAATATAATTTATGATAGCCTACAATCCGTTTGCAGGGCAGTGCGCTGCGCAGGGATGCGCTCGCCCTGTGCACGCATATCAGTGACTTGTGTACATGCCAGTGGAGAGACGGAGGTCTCCGTTCCTTACTAGAAACAGTTCGTTTTCATTGGATTCGGGAGCTATGACGTCATTTTATGCGACTATACATTACTTTAGGAACAGTCTACGCATTACTAGTTACGTTATGCCTTAAGAAGTCGTGGTGCAACACCTGTTAGTAACTCACTTAGTTACAAACTAACTAGTAGTTACTAAGCCTCTAGTAAGGACTTTACTCCCTAACTTAGGGCAGAACTTACGTTCTGGTGGTGCAACTGGCCCCAGGTCCTTTGCTCTGTGACAGTCTCCTGCAAAGCGGAGTCTTCTTTGTGCTTCCAGTATTATTGCGTTATTAACGTTTAAATAACCAGGAAATATAACTACGAATTATCAAATGGATACTCCTTTATATTGTGAATGATGTCACAGTTCTCTCTGTCTAGTAGTATCTGACCTCATGTTGTGATAGGCTCTATATATATTTTTTTTTTCTAGGCTTGAACATCTACTGTAAGTCCACAATATATCAAACTCCCTAAATATGAAAAGATCTAGAAGTATGTCATGTTTGCACCACTCACTTCGCACGGGTTTGACGAGCCTCGAAGATAAGGTAAAAACTAAGAAAAATTGTGGCAGAAATGACCAAATTAGTTCAGATAAAACGTGTTAAAAATGCTGAAACTGAGTTGCTGAACAACGCAGATGTGCAGTCTTGTACTGTATACAGGTGAATACACCTTATCCACGACATTTTCACAGAGAACCGTACGCATGAAGGTGACGACATCATCAGTACATACATCGCATGATTAATTTCTTCCCCATAATACAGTACAATCGTACCGTGTGCCTAACCGTGATTGATTACGGATCTTTTGACATGAATCTCAATTTTCCAAGATAATCATCGTTTTTTACGGCCCTACTACAGTAGCTGTTTTCATCATCATCAGTATCATCATCTGACAACGGGTAAATGGTGCATTTTATAATGCAGCCTTTTTCCAAAGTGCTTTACAATGTGCATTACATTCACCCAGTCACCCACCAAAGGCAGAGGCAACCAGGCGAGGCACCAACCTGCTCATCGGGAGCGGTTAGGGGTTCCAGTGTCTTGCTCAAGGACGTCCAGGAAGAGCCCAGGGATCGAACCGCGTAACTTGCGTTTCAAAGATGGCCACTCTACCTCCCGAGCCACTGCCGACAACCATATCGTCACTGTCGGGCACGAACCTCGTATCTCCAAGTTTCAAATTTTTATGTTCTTTCGCAAAGACCGCCGTGGACTGAAGACTCACCTTTTCAGACTCCACCTAAACCCATAGCACTACTGAAACACTCAATGACCATACAGGAAGCTAGTTAGCATTTGTTTTTTAGAATCCTTTTTTCTTTACTGATTATATTGTTTTTTTAGATTGATATTCATATGCATTTGTTATATTGTTGTTGATGTTCTGACATGTTATCTTGTTTATTATAGTGATGTATTATCTGCTTATTGTAAGTCGCTTTGGATTAAAAGCATCTGCTAAATGCCTAAACTGTAAACTGTAAACTGTAGAGCCATGCTTCATCATATAAGGCCGTCGCACAAAAGTAGTGAAAACAGCCGATCTACAAGCACACAACGCCACGCACCGCGAGGCGTTGTGTGCTTGTAGATTGTCTATTATCACTATTTTAAACAGTTTTAAAAATGATAAATACAAAACGAATGGTTTTGGACATAAAAGGTCACCCGGCAACGACGATATACAGTGGACTAATCTTTTTACGAGTACAATTACGGATAAACGTACGGACAACTGGGTCAAACCAAAATACCTGAAACCATAACCAAACTGCTATAACAGGGCAAAACAGAAGGCTAGAAAGAGAGATACATAAATGTAGTTTTTCTCTCACTCTCTCTCTCTCTCCTCGTTCTCATTTCATCCCCCTCCTATATTTTTCTCCCCTCCCTTGCCTCCGTTCTGCAGTTGTATCTTCTGACCTTGCTGCTTCCACGGCCCATCCATCTTGGGCTGCTTAGCCATTTCGCCGGCTTCATACTGCGCAGATTAACACAATTCATCACCACAATCATCCACCATTCATCACCCGTTCCAATGAATGTTTTGACATCCAGTTAATTTTCTGCTGATGATTTATCAAATTATAATTACCATGCTCTGAAGGGCTCATTTATTATGTTGATGCATGATAATGATGCCAAAGTGGATTGAATTTTAAGTAAGTTCTCCCTGCGATTATAACATATGCGTTATTGTGAATAATGCCGCGCGATTTGCCTTCTTTGCGGCCTGGAAAACTCCTGAGACACTCCTAATGGTTTAATAATCAATGCAAAAAAGAGAGAGAGAGTGAGACCGTTAATTCATTTTTTCTTTTTTCTTTTTTTACAGAACAAGTTGTTTGGCTGGGGCGCAGGGAGCATGAAAAGGTTCAATTAGATTCAGAGCTCCCCGTCTTGGATGCTACAGTAATTAAAGAGTGCACTAATTCAATCAGGGGGTAGGATCTTGGGGCGGGTGCATGGGAGTCGGTGGGGCTTGTTTCTTAATAGGTTATAGGTTATTTCTCACATACTGCCCAGCGTAGGCACTTCATTAGCCTTCTCTCTGCTTTACAATTCACTCAGCTTCTCAACCTCATTATTATCCCGGGTTTATTAAAATCCAATGGGCCGCCGCTGCTTCTGTTACTGAGGAGCTTGCTTGCTGCTTGCTGCTGGCCCCGGCTTAATGCACCGGGGTCAACTAAACACCAACCGCTGTTTTGTTATGAGCCGGCGAAAGGGGAGTTAAGAGTAACAGCTACTGGAAGGGTGCTGTTTTATCGCTCTCTCTCTAGATCTGTAGCGAGAAAAAGTTGCGGAGTATGGTTAGTACTACCGTGGCCTTAAAAAGCCCACTTGCATATTGTCACGGTCGGGTGGAAACCTCGTATCTCCAAGTTTCAAATGTGTATGTTCTTTCGCAAAGTAAAGCCCTGCTTCATCGTACAAGGCCGTTGCACTAAAGTAGTGAAAACAGCAGATCTACAAGCGAGGCGTTGTGTGCTTGTAGATCGGCTGTTTTCACTAGTTTAGATCATTTTTTAAATGATAAATGCAAAACGAAGGGTTTTGGACATACAAGGTTCCCACCCGACAACGACGATATCCACTCCGTTTTCCTCAAGCTATCAGAGCCCTGAACAAGGACCCAACTGTTTAACCTGTAATTACACGAGCAGTGAGCACACAAGGATTTTATTTTCTTTCTTTTTTTTACAATCTCTCATACAAATTGGATGTTTTGGGCTGTATCTAGCTTCCCGCATAATATTTGACTGCTATTTGAACTATGTATGGCTTTAAATCCCTGGCCTTGCCCTCGACAATAACCTTTCACCACATCTTTTCAACTACAGCATATTCTATATTCCAGCCGGTCAGATTATTATTATTATTATGTTATTTTTCTTCTTTTCTAAATGCAGATTTTACTGCGAAAACAGAGCGACGACATCTTGACCCTCTGACCCGCGCTCGGACACGCGGCTAAACCGCCGGTCAAAGATGGAGGCGGTGTGTGTGTGTCTCTGTGTGTCTCTGCGAGTGTCTGTGTGTGTGTGTGTGTGTGTGTGTGTGTGTGTGTCTGTGTGTAAGCGGCCGCAGTGCATTCTGGGGCCAGAGGCAGCCAGCTCAGGGAGATGAGAGCTTAGGAGGTGTGAAAGGTTATTGAATGCCGGAGAATTCTCCCGGCGGTGGAAGCATTGTTTACAGCTATCTATTTTTTTGACTCTTTGCCCTTGGGCTGCGGCCCATAAACAGAGCTGCTATCCCCCACCCCACCGCCCCCAACCCAACACCCCCCCACCACACACACACGCGCGCGCACCGCACGCACGCGCGCTCACGCCCCGGCTAGTGCTGCTGAACGCGGAGCATAATTGTGAGTCCCCCACCCCCCCACCCACCCCCCTGGATGTCCCAAAAGTGAAAGATGTGTCTGGTAAGTGGGAGAGGTCAAACATGAGCATGGATATTTATTACATGCACTGCAACCAGATGGAGGAGGCACATCCATCAAGAGGAGCTGTCACCCTGGTCACAAACGTTTCCCATAAAGACCGCCCCCTCCCTGCCCCCCCCCCCCCCCCCCCTCTATGGACGCAGGAGGTCCAACCCGCGTGGAAGCAGAGAGAGAGAGAGAGAGAGAGAGAGAGAGAGAGAGAGAGAGAGAGAGAGCAGGGCGTACTGTAGAGTTATGAACTATAAGAATAGAAGCACAACAAGCTCCAGGCACGTGCACACATAGACATCAAAGGGGGCTTGAGCCCCCGCCCTTTTACCCGTCTGTAAAAAAAGTGCCCTCTCCAGACCATGAATGCAGTTTTTTACCATGGTGAAATAAATGCAAATGCCCTCTTTCCATGCCGTACCTGAAGGCAGCATTCAAGAGAATTGCCTTGTCCAAACTCTCCTGAACTTGAATGCAGCATCTTACGGTATGCTGAAAGAATTGCCCTCTCTGTGTATAAATCCATGCCTTACGCCACATCTCCAGTATTGACTTGATTATGCTTAGTTCAGTGTGGTATCAAGCACAGAAAATAGCCGACAACACGTCGCAGAGAGCTTGGAGGTCTGCTATTTTTGATATTTCCACCAAAAGGCCCTTTTAGAAATGTCAGCCCCTGCCTCTCTAAAATGCTCTGCACGTCCCTGCTCTCTCTCTCTCTCTCTCTCTCTTACCACCTCTGTAATACATAATTATTCTCTCTCTCTCGCCGGCATTAGAGAGAGTAGGTATTTATTTATCCTTCCAACTAGACTTCCGGCCCCTATATTTAGAGCCTTTTTATCAATACGCTGCTGTTGTTGTTGTGACCAGCCTGCGTGTGTGTGCACGGTCTGGACAGAGGAGGAGGAGGAGGGTACAGGGAGGAGGTACGCAGTCACAGCCAGCTCGGGGAGATATTAAAAGAGTAGTGTGCGTCTGTGTGTGTGTGTGTGTGTGTGTGTGTGTGTGTGTGTGTGTGTGTGTGTGTGTGTGTGTGTGTGTGTGCGTGTGTGTGTGTGTGTGTGCGTAAAAGGGGGGGAGGGGGGTGCGGTGGAAGGGCGTTTCTGACACTTGCGCCCTCATTCATCTGGCCCTCATAGGCCCGTCGGTGACAATGAAAAGATTTCACAATACAGCCGCGGCAGAAACTCATTCTGGGCCTCATCCATCATGTTCAGCCCGCTAGCCATTCCCACTGACCTAATCTGTGATGCCTCGACGCACCCCGCACCCCCCCGCTTCTTCTTAAAGGCAGCCTTCATTACTGTGTGTGTGCGTGGGTTTGTGTGTGTGTGGAAAGGGTCTGAGAAAGATAGGGGCCAGGGGCCAAGGGCCCAGAGGAAAGAGGGCCACTGTAGTGGGAAAGAAGAAGAAGACAAGAGACTTTGAGGTGCATAAAACGCAGGGACAGCCCCGCTGTCACCGCGGCCACCCACCATGGGGGGAGAGGACAGTCACTGTAAGAGGAGACCAGTGGTGGTACTTAAGTGAAAGCGTCAATACAGCAACGTAGAAATACTATCTGTTACGAGTAATGGACCGGAATTCAAAATGTTCTCGAGTAAAAGTAGGCCTATACTACTCAAAGTACCAAAAGTAAAAGTATTCGCCATGCAGTATGTACCATTTCAAGTGGTTAATGTAATCTACAGTTGCTTAAGTCACCTCAAGTCTTAAAAGAAAAATCTAAAAGTACAATATTTGGACGTAGTTGAGTAGAAGTAAAAGGGAAATCGGAAATACTCAAGTAAAGTACAAATACCTCAAAAATGTAAGTACAGTACTTAAAGGGCCAGTTCACCTCTGGGACAACCAGATCTTATTTTATTGTTGTTTGGGAGTCATCATGCTCATCATATGATCATTCATGCTGAAATACTAAAATCTCTCAAAACACAGATTGTTGATCGTGTCCCAAACAACAATAAAATAAGATCTGGTTGACCCAGAGGTGAACTGGCCCTTTAAGTAAATGTAATTAGTTACTTTACACCACTGCTGTAAGAGTCGCCGGCAGTGGCTTTCGGTGAAACAGTGAGGGGAGGAGACTGTGTGGAGGGGGAGGGGGGACTGGGCGGGCACAGGTTGATTTAGTTTGATTAATTCTGATAGCATCTTCTCATCGTCTGCGGAGGGGGAAAAAATGCCCCATCTGACAATGTAACAGCTTCTCTTTCCATCCATCAATCAAGCGATTAGGCAGCTTGTTACCGTCACAAACAATTTCCAAGCCAATGACTGATAGAACTCCAATCAGATATGCCAAACTCGGAGTCAATTGAACGTTCCATGCTCGGGATAACAATCTCTCTTTCTCTGTTGCTGCGGCGGTGTGTCCCCTAATTTACTTTTGTTCTCTCCTCCATCCGCCTCCCTTATTCATCCCTCCTTCCATCCTTCCCTCCCTCTCTCCCTCCCTCCATCCTCTCTGCAGGTAGTGTGCAGCTCCAATGTTGTTTTTGACAGCACATGAAAAGTTTTAGTTTTAGTCTAATTTTAGTCGACTAAATATCATACATTTTTAGGCGACTAAATCTACAGTTGATTTAGTCAAATGAAATGTATTTTGGCAGGCCTTGATGGCATTGTAATGACAGATTTTACACTTGGTTGCGTGCTGAAAATAGCAGATCTACAAGCTCTGCGACGCGTTGTGAGCTTGTAGATCGGGAGAGCAACCAAACATAAAATGACTCTCTTCTCCACTAGTGCCTCCCTAACGTTTTAGTCTAGTTTTCATTTTGTTGACGAAATTGTCAATATAATTTAGTCTTAGTTTTAGTCATCACAGCTTAGTTTTTATTTAGTTTTCGTCAGTGAAAAAACATTTTTCGTCATAGTTTTAGTCGACGAAATCGACCATGCTCGGGATAACAATCTCTCTCTATCTTGCTGCGGCGGTGTGTTCCCTAATTTACTTTTGTTCTTTCCTCCATCCGCCTCCCTTATTCATCCCTCCTTCCATCCCTCTCTCCCTACCTCCCTCCATCCTCTCTGCAGGTATACACCGTGCAGCTCCCAGCTCTGTACTGCTTAGCCTTAGTTAACACTCAAGGGGCAGACAGAGGCAGGCTGTCTTTCTGACCCTAGACCGGCTATTATAGAGCTCTATTCCCCAAACCCCTGTTCTGGGTCCGGGGCCAGACTACGCTGCCAGCTTCCCCTCTTATCTCTCTAACCCATTTAGGCCTAGAATTATTGAATGCTTTTTTAACCAGTGGAAAAATAGCAGATATACAAGCTCACAGCGCGGCACCGAGTGCCGCGCTGCGAGCTTGCAGATCTGCTATTTTTGAAGAAGTCGTGAAAATGTGTGCAAATCTTTTAATATATGTATTTTCAAAGTGAACGTTTGTAACTCAAATTTTGCTTCTGGGGGGGGGGTCCCTGGAACTAAATATTTTGAGATGGGGGTCCGTGGCCAAATAAATATCATTTTGGGGGTCCTTCACATGAAAAGGTTTGAGAACCACTGACACAGTAGTCTCTCAAGAACAGACTAACTGAGCTCCGGTTGAAGTGAAAAGGACCTTTTCTTTGACGATGGCTATAGCCAGATTGCTGACATATAGAAACATAGGTTTTTAAAAAAAAACCTTAGAATGATTCAAAAGACACTTATAGAATCGGGTCAAAATTCTAATTTTCACGATTTATCAAAAACAGCAGATCTACAAGCTCGCAGCGCGGCACTCGGTGCCGCGCTGTGAGCTTGTATATCTGCTGTTTTTCAATTGTTAAAGCATAAAATAATGATACATAATAATGTGTTCCCCGTTTTAAACGGGCTAACTGTCCAGTCCCCAGACCCTGCTGCCACTGCCTAATGGAGCCTGTCTCCTCACCCAGGGACAAATTCAATCAAGCAGCTCGCTAAACATCTTCAAATAACATTGTTTCAGCTTCTGTGGGAGAAAAAAAACAGTAAAGAGAGAACAAGGGAACCAACGCTGTTGTTATTGAAATAGAGTCGACTGTCTAGGTGGCGATGCTATTACTCGCCAACCCAAGGACATAGATGATAAGCAGAGGACATAACTACACACCTTCCTTGTTCTATGTGCAGTACTATGTACCAGCTGGCTATGTTTATATTTTGAGGTCACAATTCAGTAAAAGTTTCATGGATGGCAAATTAAATACCATTGTTCCTTCCTTGGAACGTTTCCTGGGGCAAGCTGCCCAGATCACACACGTCACACGTGTCTTCTTATTTTTGAACTCTCAAAAAACGCCTGCAATGTAGTGCATTTGAAACTACATTGCGGTGCACATCATAACGTGATCAATGCTTGCCCCCTGTGAATTGTTTTATTTTTTATTTTTGTTTATTTTCTGTTTATTTCGTTGCTGAGCGAGGTCAGCAGACAAAGTGATGAGTGAGATTAAAATACCTGGGTGAAATGTGCCAATCTCAACAGGAAACAACAGCAGGCATTGTCACTAAGGCTTGCCCACCTGCCCCTGGCAGGTAAATAAAATGTTCGGGCAGGTGAAGTTTGCCTTCAGGTTGCCCGACCGGGCAAGTGCTCATTTGAGAGGGGACGCAACCGTCTAACGCAACACAAGATATCTGTCTAAACACCTGAACGTGGCCAGAGCGCTCTGTCTTCTGGTCTGTGGAATGTAAAATAAAAGCACTGTTTACCTATAATGTGCTGATTTCACTGTTGCAACACTTAAAAATATAAAATAGGTGTGAATCCGTAGTCATATTCAATCACAGCTATGTAGGTATTTGGATAAAAATGTAGGTATGACATTTATCGTTTATCATTTATCGACATTTAAAGAGCAGTAATTAAAATCTTACTCGTCATTTTATTATGTTAGATTTACTTATCGGGCAAGTGGGCATGACCTTTGGGCAAGTAGAACATGACCTAAACCTGACCGATGGGCAAGTGCCTCTGAGACCTTAGTGTCAACCCCTGAACAGTATATCCATTTCAAGCTTTAACAACAACTGCATCACATCGACATGCTTAATACATCTAACTTAAAGGAGTAGTTCACCACTTTTCAACCTGTCTTCATATAATAGGTCGTCACTAATGTTCATGATAAAATATCACAATTTTTTTCTACTCAGTCCAAGTCTCCTAGGAGAGCTGTGGGAAGTTCAGAATCCATCGTCTTGTGACATTATCATTTTCCCCCCAAAAAAAGAAAACAATATTTTTGAAAAAGATATTTAGATTTTTATTATCGTGAGAACAATGGCTTCCACTTTAAAATTGCAACTTTTCAGGAATAGAAAGCCTGCAGTTTCTATAAGCTGGATTGGCAATCGATGATGTCACAAGACGATGGGTTTCTGACCTGCCCACAGCCCTCCTCTGAGAACAAAAAAATAAAATAAGCTATATTTGAGTGAGGACCAATTATATGAACATAGGTTGAAAAGTGGTGGAGTGCCCCTTTAAGAATGCGGTATCCAACATCGATCCATCTATCTATCTATAAATACAAGGAATCTCTGTACGTGCATGCCTGTCTGTCTGCATATCTTGCGAAATGTTCATCCTCGACTTGGCAGGTGTGTTGCTGAAGACTCAAGGAAGTGGAGTGTGAAGTCAGTTGGATGAGCGGTTCTATAGCTGCCATAGACAGCCATACCACATCCCACCACCCATCACAACGATACAAGAAGCCATACCATAGTTCCTGACAACACTACAAGTAGCCTTATGAGCCAGTGTTGATTTTGTCGACTAAAACTATGACGAAAAATGTTTGTCGACTGCGTTTTTTTTTTCACTGACGAAAACTAAATAAAAAACAAATAAAAACTAAGTTGTGATGACTAAAACTGAGTCTAAATATATTGACAATTTCGTCAACAAAATAAAAACTAGACAAAAACTAGACGAAAACGAGGGACTAGTGGAGAAGAGAGTCATTTTATGTTTGGTTGCTCTCAGGTGTTGCGTGCTGAAAATAGCAGATCTACAATCTCACAACGTGTCACGCTGCGACGCGTTGTGAGTTTGTAGATCTGCTATTTTCAGCACGCAACCAAGTGTAAAATCAGTCATTACGATGCCATCAAGGCCTGCCAAAATACATTTTATAGTTGACTGAAACTGTAGATTTTGTCGCCTAAAAAACGTATGATATTTAGTCGACTAAAATTAGACTAAAACTAAAACTTTTCAGGTGAATATTCAAAAGACTATGACTAAAACCAAATCAAAATTTGCTGTCAAAAACAACATTGTTATGAGCATGGGTATTTCTTTTACATGGTTTCCAACAACGCTACAAGCACCAGGAGGATTAAAGCAGTCGCCCCCCCCCCCCCCCCCCCCCTCCCCTCCGAAAGGGCACATCACGCTCTCAACACGCCACGCCCCAGAACGGGCACTGCACTCGTAATTCTAATGAAAGAAAACGTCTCAAAAATCGGCGTCAGTGTTTACTCGATCAACATTTCAACGTCAGAGCAGTAATTGCATCACATATATCCAACCACCACCATAGAGGCAGGAGATTAAAGAGACTAAAGCTAATTGACAGGCAGGGCTGCCCAGCAAAAACCTCAACAACACACCAACAAGCTAATAGAAATGTTTATATGAGCCTTACATCAGCGGAGATTCCATCTGAAGAGAGGAGAGATTTACTTTAAATGTGCCATAACAACTGGCAAAGTAGATATGAAAAGCACCACTGAGTTGTCAAAAAGCCCACCGCAAGTTATGTATACTAAGTGCTCAAGCGACGGTGTACATGAAAAAAGACGTGGGCCATCTCTTGCGATTCCGTCTTCTCGACCCAGGAAAACATGCTCAGATCAAGGCTGCAGTTGTAAGCCCTGAGGTGGCCATACTAGGATACAGGAGTTACCATGAAGGAAGCTACAGCATGGTCTTCAACAGGGGGTCCTCAGAGTTACTACAGGGGGTCCTCCAAATCTTTGAGTGATTTTTTTTTTATATTAACCACTTGAACCCTAGTGTCCATATTCTAAGAACTTTAACCAAAAATAGCAGATCTACAAGTAGATCGGCTGTAGCACTCGCCGTAGCACCTGCCCTTGCCTCGTCGACCTAATGTAATTTGGATAGCCTGTTATCCAGGTCATTGTTGACCTGGCATCCTATATGACTTGGTGTCCTATGATGTGTATGGTTTCAATGTACACAGATATGTTTTAATTCCATTGTTAGACTGATGATAGGTTCTTGGTTTACCTATGATCCCAGATTACTATTTCTATGCATACTGTACTGCATAGTTAATGTACAGTATGCAATACTGTAATGCACAGCGTAGTGATTTAAACCATAATGAAATTATTGTAAAAATGTATATACGTATATGAAATTGAACCTTTTCCCAACAGTGGACGTAGTAGCATACATGGCACAGCAACACTACAAGCTGCCTCCTCCTTACTCAGCTCTACTGAAAGCATGTGCGAACACAGCATACTGTACATCAAAAATGCATACAAATAATAAACACACACGACACCACATGCATAGGCGCTCATACTATACGAGTGTGTGTGTGTATGTGTGTGCGCGTGTGTGTGCGTGCGCGTGCGTGCGTATGTGTGTGTATATACAGAATATAGTTAACACTGTAATATTCAATAATAATAGCAACACCGCAACTTCCAATTTATTATACAGAACAAATTGAAAACAACAAATTGAAATAAAAACTGCGATTTGATGCTGGCTGAGAGTGTTTTCATGTTTCCTGGGCATGTCTAGCTCATTCAGAACAGGTACACATTATTGTGTATCATTATTTTATGCTTTAACTACTGAAAAATAGCAGATATACAAGCTCACAGCGCGGCACAGAGTGCCGCGCTGCGAGCTTGTATATCTGCTATTTTAAAAAAAATGTGAATATTAGAATTTTGACCCGATTCTATGAGTGTCTTTTGAATCCTTCTAAGGTTTTTTGAAAAAACCCATGTTTCTATGTCATCAATCTGGCCAGCCATCGTCAAAGAAAAGGTCCTTTTCGCTTAACTGGAGCTCAGTTAGTCTGTTCTTGAGAGACTACTATGTCAGTGGTTCTCAAACCCTTTCATGTGAAGGACCCCCAAAATGATATGTATTTGGCCACGGACCCCCATCTCAAAATATCTAGTTCCAGGGACCACCCAGAAGCAACATTTGAGTTACAAACGTTCGCTTTAAAAATACATTCAGTATATTCAAAGATTTGCACACAGTTTTCACGACTTTTCAAAAATAGCAGATCTACAAGCTCGCAGCGCGGCACTCGGTGCCGCGCTGTGAGCTTGTATATCTGCTATTTGTCACTGGTTAAAGCGTTCAATAATTCTAGGCCTGAACGGTCTAGAGGAGGGATACATTTATAGGAGCCCGTTAAGAAAAAGGAGAGTCCTTGCAGTCATTTTTTTGACAATTTAACTGGTTCTCCTGACACGTTAAATGACCGCCGCTGACAACTTAACTGCACTGCCAATCAATATTTCCTATTACTCTGATTGTCAGAGGGAAAATAAAAAATATGATGTCGAGGTCAGCCCGAGACTGACAAGGCATTAAGGGCCCATCAGCGCGGCTCATTAATGCAGATAGCCCATCAAAAATGTTGCAGACAGATGCTGAATGATACCCATTCATGGTGTCGCTGGAGGAATATGAACATTTTGTAAAGAAATAAAAAAATATATATATATATGAAATGCAAGGAGTTATAGTAGGTCAACATTTTGTGTGACTGAAGAAAAACATATTCCCCGCTGACCTGATATACAGTGTGAATTGATTTTTGCGACCGTCAAGGTCGCAGTTACTATCAAAACCTCCACCGGCTGTCAGTCTGTCTGTCAGTCTGTCCGTCACACATCACGTCACACTTTTGCCCTACTCATATCTCCGCCACCGTTGCCCCTATCCATGCCAAACTTTGCACACACACACTCCTTGGCTGCCAAACCACAACCTCCACCCCTCATTTCTCACAGGGCCCTCTTCTAGCGCCACCATGAGGCCGATTCTTGCAAAACACATTTTTGGACACTGCTCCTACAGATTTTGCCCTAAAATCACGCAAAGCGGTACGCGGTATGTCTAGAGTCATGTCATCAACATGGATCTGTCCCATTTAGCGCCACCATCAGGCCGATTTTTTCAAACACATTTTTGGACCTATTTGTGTATACATCTCCTGATTAGGGAATCTTACTGGTATACAAGGTGTGTGTGTGTGTGTGTGCGTGCGTGCGTGCGTGCGTGCGTGCGTGCTTCTTTAGAGAACACAAGCATGCTTTGCAACGCAGCAGAAACAGGTCCAATCCGGAAAGTCACAGGAAAACAAGCGCTTCCACAAACGCAACAACAATGCCTCGTATACCCGACTGCACTGTTTAACTCCGCCCCCGACATTACAACCCTATAGATTCGGGCGTCAATGTGAGGCGGCGAGTACAATTAACCAGGGGTTTAACCTGTCAATCAGGCCCTGTCAACCTATCACGCTTGGCCCCCTCAGGTCCGCCTCCTTCTTAACTCCCCGCGTGACGTGATGCTGGCAGCTCTCGGACGTTTGGACTGACAGCAGTCCCATTCCTGGTGTCAGGGGTGTCACAAGGGGGGGGGGGGGGGGGGGGTGGGGGGGGGTGGGACTGAGTTACTAGGGCCCAAGGTGGAGGGGCCTTAATTATTTAATGCTTTAGCTATTGAAAAATAGCAGATCTACAAGCTCGCAGCGTGGCACCGAGTGCCGCGCTGCGAGCTTGTAGATCTGCTATTTTTGAAAAGTCATGAAAATGTGTGCAAATCTTTGAATATGTATTTTTCAAGCGAACATTTGTAACTCAAATATTTGCTTCTGGGGGGGTCCCTGGAACGAAATATTTTGAGATGGGGGTCCGTGGCCAAATACATATCCTGATGGGGGTCCTTGACGTAACATTTTTGGTGCACCACTGACATAGAAACATGGGTTTTTCAAAAAACCTTAGAAGGATTTGAAATATTCAAATTTCAAAGATTTGCACACATTTTCACGATTTTTCAAAAATAGCAGATCTACAAGCTCGCAGCGCGGCACTCGGTGCCGCGCTGTGAACTTGCATAATCTGCTATTTTTCAATAGTTAAAGCACAAAATAACGCGTAATGATGCGTTGCCAGTCTCAATGCGTTAATCCCCCTCCCCCTATACGAAGAACATTCATGGGGGGCCCGCAGTGAATCCTTGTACCCAGGGCCCAGAATTTGGTGCGACACCCCTGTTGTGAGGCCGTCTCTCTCTGGATGTCTGGGACATGACGTGCGCGCGAGAGAGAGAGAGACCTGGGTGGACACGTGAGAGAGGGCGAGCGAATGCTGTCTGAAGGGCAGAGGAAGAGGAGCATGGCACATATTGTCACTGCATGTCGGGCAGAAACCTCGTATCTCCATGTTTCAAATGTGTCTGTTTTTTCGTAAAGTGAACCCATACAAGACCGTCACACTAGTGAAAATAGCAGATCTACAAGCTCACAATGCCACGCGGGTGTGAGGCTTTTGTGCTTGTAGGTTGTCTATCTTCACTATTTTAAGTGTTTGAGAGTGCTGCAAAGATATTGCTGCTGACTATTAGGGCCGTCACAATTGTTACATAATCGTCTAATCACAATTATTTGACATAATCGCAATTATTCTGTCATAATCGTTTACATGTTGAAAAATGTTCATTATTTTCAAACATTTTCAAAAATAGTGGAAATAGCCGATCTACGAGCTCACAACGTGTCACATCGCAATGCGTTGTGAGCTTGTAGATCTGCTATTTCCACTATCAATGTTCTTTTTAAAGTGTAAAGTTGTCAAATATGTCCTTCATTTCTTTGTATATTTAGGTTATGTGTCATAGCTGCCATGTGCAACTTCAATGCCTACAAGCCAAACAGGAATGTAATTGTCAACGACAGAAACAAAATTAAATCGTTAATCGCAATTATTTGAGTGACAATTAATCGTCATGTAAAAAGTCAGAATCGTGACAGCCCTAGTGACTATTTCTGTAACCTGACTGAAGATGGGCGTTTTTTTTTCTTTGGGTGAGAGCGAGATGGACAGAGTATGAGTGGTACTGAGAGAGGGGGGGGGGGGAGAGAGAGAGAGAGAGAGAGAGAGAGAGAGAGAGAGAGAGAGAAGAGGAGTCAGAAGAGGTGCATGTAAGCAGAAAATATGGGCCGAACCCCTTGGCCGTTGTATCCCATTACTTTGCTCTCTCTCTGCTTCTCCAACGCTTTGGATTCCATACCGCTCTGTTAACCATCAGCAATTATCTCCCTGTCAGAGCTAAAGGTAACAAATTTCCCTCCATCCAGCCAGCCGCTATCATCCTCCGGACACCGCCATCATCTGACAGGCAGCTAAATCACGCCAGCAAGCCAAGACTCCTGACAGACAAATGCACTACCTTGGAAAACCTGCGCCCATCACTCTCTGAGAGAGAGAGAGGGAGGGGGGGGGGGGGGGGGGGGGGGGGGGGGGCATGGGCAGGGGCGTCACAAGGAGGGGGGGGGGAGTGGGGCTGGGTTACTAGGGCCCGAGGTGGAGGGGCCTTAATTATTTTATACTTTAGCTATTGAAAAATAGCAGATATACAAGCTCAGAGCGCAAGCTTGTAGATCTGCTATTTTTGAAAAGTCGTGAAAATGTGCGCAAATCTTTGAATATATGTTTTTTTTAAGTGGTAACTCAAATTTTGCTTCTGGGGGCTCCCTGGAAGTAAATATTTTGAGATGGGGGTCCGTGGCCAAATACATATCATTTTGGGGGGTCCTTCACATGAAAAGTTTTGAGCACCACTGACATAGAAACAAAGTTTTTTTCAAAAAACCTTAGAAGGATTTGAAATACTCAGACTCGCTCGGATTTTCGCGATTTTTCAAAAATAGCAGATCTATAAGCTTGCAGCGCGGTACTCGGTGCCGCGCTGTGAGCTTGTATGTCTGCTATTTTTCAATAGCTAAAGCACAAAATGTGAGTGAATCCTTGTGCCCAGGGCCCAGAATTTGGTGCGACACCCCTGGGGAAGAGGACTCTCCCTGTTGACTCCCCCCACCCCACCGCTCCATGTCCCCCCAACCCACCCCCACTGTTTCTCTCGTCATAAGAGATGGACTGCCCCGGATTCTGCCAAGTAAGGTACTAGCCCATTCTGAAATAAATAATAATTATTCATGGGGTTCTCCTTGGTGCATTTTTTTCTTTTTTTGAGCGGTGGTCACAACGCTCCTATACGTGGCCGTGTGTGTGGGTCGGTCTGTCTGTCTGTCTGTCTGTCTGTCTGTCTGTCTGTCTGTCTGTCTGTCTGTCTGTCTGTCTGTATGCGTGTCTGTATGGTGTATGTAGCCTGTATGTAGTACCTTTTGTGACCACACATGTTAAGGGAGGGGCGCTGTTGTTCAGGCCAGGCCAGGCCAGGCCAGGCCACCCACCCACCCCCACACACACACACACACACACACACACACACACACACACACACACACACACACACACACACACACACACACACACACACAATATATATATATTTGTTTTGCTGTTGCGCAGCCTCCACGACCACCGCTCAGTTCACACGGGTGTGATTTTTTCTTTCTTGCACCATCAAAACAGGTCCAGTACATAGCCTATGGCCATGGATGGTATATAGGCCTACCAGGGGTGGGCAACTTTGATTATGCAGAGGGCCACTATATTTTCACACTCACTCCAGAGGGCCACATTGCATATACAGTCAGAAAACAGCAAAGAATTGCTGATCTACAAGCTCAAAAGGCATTTTGAGCTTGTAGATCTGCTATTTTTGCTTCTTTTTTTTAAATTGGAAACTTGAACTATTTTAAACAATTTATGAATTGGAATCCTGAAAAGTAACATTTGTATTTAATTTCAAATGCATTTATATGTTCTTAAGTAATAAAAGTGGGTCATGTTCGCATGTTTGGAATTGCAACAGCTGAAATCAATCAGCTAGTATTCCTATCTTAACCTGCGGGCCGCATTAAGTGAAGGTTGGGGCCATAATGTGGCCCCCGGGCCACCAGTTTCCCACGTATGGTACTATATAAACACACTGGTCAGCAACTGCCAAACAATTACTGTACAAGTACAAATACCATTACCAATACCGTTTCATCTTGACACAGCTGTGCTAATGACAGCCCCGGTGAACAAACACTTAATGTGTATGAACAGGACACGCAGACTGATAATAAGAGGAGGATATAAAAGGCAATAAAAGCCAGTGTCCTTGTGGTGAGTTGTCTGTTCTCATTAGGCCTACTTTTACCAACAACCCTGACAATAGCCATTCAAATTACACGCCTGGCACTTTCTTTTCATAGATTTCATCCGTTTTGTTGTTATATTGGTTTCTTATTACCATTGATAACCAGCCATACATAATATATGACATAAGGACACAGCACGATATTTAACTACATGATTGATTTTTCTTTATTAAAGTGGCATGCTTCCAATTAACACTTCAGGTGCCGGGGGCTGGTAAACAGACGCTGGTGCGGCCCAAGCCCCCAGAACCAAGGGGGAGGGCTGAAGCGCCATGGACATGGTGGCCATTTGAGGTACTGCAGTTGGGGCTTCTAACACATGAACGCGCATCTAGGCGTTTTGTATTGACTGCGTGTTCATAGCGGAACTGCTCATTCATGAATTGGAGCCCCAACACGTCCCTGAACAAACTCTATGACGCAAAACGCGTCACTTAAGCCCCACTACGTCACGTTTCAGAGGCGTTTCCAAACGCGTAAGTACGCTTCATGCGCTGGGTGAGCAACTCAATGCAAGTGGACGGGCGGGGATATCTGGTGCCCTCTCTATACTTATTATAACTATGGTGCGTCCACTGGTGAGCAAAACAACTACATATCCCATGATGCAACTCGGCCGACAGCACCAGGAAGCCTGTAATCTGCATAGGCTCCATTGCTGATGCAAAGAAACGGCTTTATCTCAACGAGAACCGCGCTTTTCACGGGGACACTGTGACGGTAGTCCGCGGTTAGGATTTTAGTTTCACGACCGAAAGTAAACAAACTGAGGTCCATTTTAAAATTGTCAATTTCCACAACATGGACAGGACCGCGACTTCCGGGGCTCTTCAAAATAAAGCGTAATGGCTACAGCCAAATAGGCCTAATTACCAAAATAGTGTTAAGGTAGCCCATATGGACTTACAGGACACATTTCATTTGACATAGACAATGAACGGACATTTGTCTTCTACTCCAGCAGACTCTAGAAACAACATGTGCCATTTCACATACTTCATAATGAAACAACCACTCCAACCTATGGTCATCCAGAGTAGCTCAGGCTTTTGTTTTTGCACTACAATCAGAAGAAAAAAATAATACATCAACAATAACTGTCGACGACTAAAAACAAAAGAGCATTCATGAGATTAGTTCTAGAGTCATCCTCTTCCCAGAGTAGCTCAGGTTTGTGTTTTTGCACTGCAATCAGAAGGAAAATAAAAAAAAGATATCAACAATAACTGTCGACGACAAAAGAGCATTCATGAGCTTAGTTCTAGACAAACCAATGCACCAATGGTCTAAAATCATACAGGGAGAAATCCAGCATAGAACATACCAGATATGCCCCTCCACCTTGGGCCCTAGTAACTCAGTCCCACTTTCCTACCCCTTGTGACGCCCCTGACTCCAGCGTTGTATGAAATCAGGCTAGGGAAATGTAGGAAACTTCTAACTGTAGAGCAGGAGTAGAAGTACACAACCAAGATGGGGGGAAAATATGGCTGCAACAAAAATAATACATAACAAGATATCCGAGGATGGAATGTTCCTTAACCTGTCAATTCCTCCATGTTAACGGAGTATAGTTCACCCTCAAAATGAATTTTTTTCTATTGATTATTCATGACATGGAGACTTGAGTTCAATAATATTTGTAGTTTTTTGTCACATTCCCAAGCCAATAATTTGATTACAATAAATGTACCCCCATTGATTGCGGATGGGGACCCAATGAGGACCTAAATCATTTTGGGTCCCCATCCAGAATCAATGGGGGTAAATATACTATAATCCTTTTTTTTTTTTTTTTTTTTTTAGGAATGCGAAAAATACAAAAATAATATTACTCACACGTGGAGACTCAATTCTCCACGGTGTGAGTAATCAATAGAAATAATTTCATTTCGGGGGTGAACTACTCATTTAAGCTGTAAGACATGGTGCATTATTACAGCCGTATATGGGTCAGTGACGTGACGCCCCAAAAAATTTGTTTTTAAAAAAACTTTAAAATGCAGGCATAAAAGTTATTTACTTTTGTTCTACTCACTCTCAACCTTATGGAAATACATTTTGTTTTTAGATATTTTATTGGAATCAGACTTTATTCAGCAGTTTGTTGTACTTGTGCCTAAAATCGTCATATGGTGTGACATGAAAATAATTGTTCATAAAATGAAAATGTAGTACATCTTTCTTAAGTTACTCACTTTATCAAAGTCCTTTATCATAACTAACCAGTGATCCACTATAGTTTTTAGAAAATTAATTATATCTGTATATTTTTTTCATAATCGACACTCTGTGTGAGGCCCATGTTCATGATCTTACAACATATTTTAAATGTATTCTGTCAAAACTTTCTCTAAAATTACACAAATATTTGTGACTCTTCCTGATAATATTCTCTATGTAATCCATAAACATTTTTTTGGTTTAATCATTAATAAAGGTATGATTTTTCACTATTTGGAATGTCACACCAAATGATTTAGTGTCACACCGTATGATCATATCTTCATGTGTCAAAGCAAACTGTGTTTTAACCTACCTATTAGTGAGTACTGAACTTTACTGATTGATTAAACAATTACCCAGGATAACATGGCCTTAATATTTCTGAACAGGATATTATTGTAGGGCTTTAACATGGGATAAGAAAGAATTGTAGTAGTAGATGGATGATGAGGATGTGCACAGGAATGCTACGCACGCCTAAGTCTTCTGCCGGCCCACAGCAGAAGGATCCTAAAGAGACAATAAGGCGCATAGCCACACTTGGAGCCAAGGCAACATTTTATTAACACCAATTAGTGGAAACAGAACTCAGCATTCAGGTAAATTGCTTTTTTCCGAAGTCTCCTGAACTTGAACACAGCATTTTGTGTTGAACAAATGTAATTAGGAATCATGACATTACACCACATCTCCACTAGCTAAAGAGTGCTGGGTTGCGCAACTCCAAAAATAGCTGATCTACAAGCTCTCGCAGCACAACGTGTTGAGAGCTTGTAGATCAGCTATTTTCGCTAGTTTTGTCTCGGGTCCTACCTTAACACTGTCCACTGTCCAGTCCAGTGAGTGAAAGTACAAAAGTATTAGATCAGATTAGATTATACATTTAGACTGTATTGTACATCAGCCAGTCGTATTTGGTGAGGGTAGCAAACCGGCTGCCTTGTTGCGGTTCTGCTATGCCACAGACAACCTCCTGCTCTTCGTAGAAAATGCAGTCTCGCCCCTTTGGCTCCTCTCTCCTTGCTGGGTCATTGTTTAGTTTCTCCCTGTACTTTCTCGTTCTCTCAGCACTTGTCATTTTCCAGCTGACAAAAGAAAATGGAATGTATAGTTTAAGACAAAGAGAAAATATTGTTTAGATTGAAACAATATGTTAAGGTTTCTGTGAAGGGGTTTCTGCTCTGTCTGATGAATTTGAAGTATCACTGAATGAAACTAAATTACATTTTATGTAAAAATGTTTAAAACAAATGTTTAAATGTACAAAAGAAACATGGAACTTTGTTATTTATTGTTATATCTGTAGTTAAATACAGTATAAATCATATGGTGTGACAATCAAGTCATATGGCGTGACAAGCAGATGTCACACCATTATGATTAAGTGTCACACCATATTACGTTTTTCTGCATTTAGGTTTACCTTGAGGCTACTATGTACACATTAGCATGCTAACAGCATGCTAGCTATAACAAAGCAACCTAGATCTACATGGAAATATGACCAAAACTTCAAATAACTTAAGCTTTTTTTAATGAAAAGGTGTCACACCAACAGACATCCAAAGTGGTGAGTTTGTCAAAGTTTCAACAAGATGGCATTTCATGAAAATGTTAAAATCATAACTCACCTCAGACACCTGTCTTGCAGTTGTGCTGGGAGTGCTGAATAGCCTTACAGAAGAAGGACCTCTCTAGCCAATAGGTGTCCAAATAATTGCCTGTTTAATTTGTCCAAACTAGTGTCACACCAAATGATTTTGGTTTGGGGGACAAAATGTTTTTGATCAGAAATGACTGAAAACATTATGCTTTGACTTTGAAAAGATATAGGCTCACAAATAGACATTTTTTTAGCCTAAATTCATTTTCAAATGATTTTTAGCAATTCTTTTTCTTAGTTTTATTCAAGTTCCCACTTTGAGAAACAAGGTCAGGACAGTCACACCATATGAGTTTTGCCATGTTTGGTTGAACATTCTGAAGAAATGAGGAATGAAATGTTTTAATCTTGAGTAAGTTCACATAAAGCTTAATGTCCTGCACAATATTCAGAAGGTTTTTGACAAATATATTTTTTATTTATACATGTTTGACACCGAGGACAGCGAAAACGTTACGTCACGTCACCCACCCATATACTGTACTTCATTGTACGACAAATTGTGAAAATAGCTTTTTTTTAATTTTCAAGCTACAAGCTTGAAAATAGTTTCGTGTACAAGCTTGGTTTTAGAAGTTACAATTACGCTGGTATTCACTTTCAGGTTGAATGTGATTAAGAACGACGTTTAAGAGATTACATTTCAATGGTTGTGAGCACGGAGTTGACAGAACAGTGTGAATTTGAGTATATTATATAGTTATATATAGACCTATATATCGTCGTTGTCGGGTGGAAACCTCGTATCTCCAAGTTTCAAATTTGTACGTTCTTTCGCAAAGTAAAGCCCTGCTTCATCATACAAGGCCGTCGCACAAAACTAGTGAAAACAGCCGAACGCCTCGAGGCGTTGTGTGCTTGTTGATCGGCTGTTTTCACTAGTTTAAATCACTTTTAAAATGAAAAATGCTAAACAAACGGTTTTGGACATACCAGGTTTTCACCCGACTACGACGATATAAATGACCACAGGAATATGTCACTAGCTAGGGAGCTGGCTAAGTAACCCGCGTGGTAAACAGGCTGATTGCGGGACGCTAATGCGCGAGGTGGACCCAGAGTGAAGCAACGCCGCAGCAGATGACTGTGATTAATGTCACAGGCCTGGCAGGTAGGGGTTATCCAGGCTTACTCCTACACTAAATGACATGACCTTTTCTCCGTGTCAAACACATTCGCCACCGCCGAGTCAACGGCGTGTCACCGCCGCTCAGCGATAGCGCCTCTCTCGTCCCCTGCCATAAGTCGTTTGACGGAAAACCTTATTTAGATGTGCCATTTTGGCACGGCTGCTGCGAGCGAGATCGAGGGATGGTAGTGCTGTAGGGATGGGACCATGTGAAAATGTCATATCGCGATTGTCGTGACAAAACTAACCGCGATTTACGATATTGTCGCGATAATCAAAATCTTTTGTCTTGGTGGCGGAACATTTGCCAAAAAATAGCAGATCTACAAGCTCACAACGCGTCGCAAAGGACATTTGATAGAGAGTTGAAAAAAAGACTGTATCAAGTGCCTATATTATAGTACCTTTTACCAAGTACCTTTTACCAATTATAGAGGGTTTAAGTGGTACCAAATATGCAGCTCGGAATTGATCCCAGTGCATGACGGAGGACGATATCACGATAAATTAAATCTCCACGATACGATTGTTTTTTATCGCGCTAAACGATAATATCGCGTATCGTCCCATCCCTAGTGTGCTGTGCTAGTGCGACGTCGACGCAGAGGAACAGAATGGGCTGGCTAGCGAAGTATTTTTGTAGCCAAAAAAAAAATCCTTGTGCTTGGTCTTTAACAGTACACCCCATCAGCTGACATTAGCATATTGGCACTGGTGCAGCGAGATTTTTTTTTGTATGTGACACCCCAGTATCAGTAGGGGGAGGGCGGGAGGTATGCTGTACCTGACAGTGACCTGTCAAGACAGATACAATCTGCTTAACGATAAGCTGTCTACCCGCATCACACACGCCCACAGTCCCACACACACACACACACACGAGTTCACCAACCACCAGCCACCTTAAGGAAGGCTCAACGGCATTTCAAGACCTCAAAGGTTACATCTATCTATATGGAGAGGAAGGGACGTGCGATTCCTCTCGACACATATCAACTGTGGCTGCACAGCTCGACCGTACTGCTTTAGTAATGCGTGTCGCGTACAGTACATCATTTCACACCGAAATGTGTTGTTTTAACAACAGATGCCAAATCACAGATGACAAGGAGACGCAGCAGTAGTGTGGGTCAATCGTGGTGTACGGAGCTGAATCAATAAAAGCGTTAGCTCGCTGACCGATATATCGTTCTGGGCGATTCTGCAACATTGGTATCAGCAGCAGCCATGATGCAGCCAATGAAACCTGTGTCTGTCTGTCTGTTTGTTGGTGAGTCCCGGGCACTATATTGCATGGTGATGCTAGCAAAGGTTTTATTTTGCATCCCTTAAGCCAGTGTTTCTCAAATGGGGGTACAGACTTGACAGACTTTGTGTGAACCTGCTCATTTGTAAATTGTTAAACCAAATCACATCAATACCTTGATTAGTACAACTGTTATTGAACAGAAAGCAATGTTTATTTGCCATTATGCTGCTTTATGTTGAACATATTGGCATTGGAACTGGACTTTTCATGTACATATTTCTAAGCAAAATGCTGTAGTCAGGGTAAGGGGTACTCGCCTTCAGAAATCAGTAGAAGGGGGTACTGCAGCCAAGCAAGTTTGAGGACCACTGCCTTAAGCAATCCACTAAAATCCAAAAAAATCCAACAGAAACCCAATTCATGGGTTTCATTTGTAGTCCTACACCGGCCATGTTGAGGACCAACACAGGTGTTCAGATTAGCGTGGAACATTAGTTTTATGCCAATCAGACAAATTGAAACACCCGTGTTGGTCCTCAACATGGCCGTTTAGGACTACAAATGAAACCCATGGATTTAATGGATCCAAAAAGTGGTATTTTGAACGTATTGTATGAATGCAAACGACCCCAATTATAATCACTGTTTCTCATAATTGTTATTATAGTTAATATCGTTAGTACTATCACTGCTGTTAATATAACCAGGGCACACTATAATTGGGCTACTTAGCAATTGAAATGCTCGAAATGCAGAAGGGTCGACCTTTCAGAATTCATTTCGCAATTACCTGCAGTCACATTTCAGCCAAAAACACTGGGAATTCATCAAATACCCACAGCGGCACGAGCAACACAGCTGGTGAAGAAGCAACCATTTCACCCCCCCCCCCCAAAAAAAAACTACGGGAGCCAAATTACAGGTAACAACAAGGATGCAATTGAAGTACGGGTCGACCACAGCATACCAGTTTGACTAAAGTAATTGGAGGACCACAGGCAAAGCTTGTATGCGTACACCCTCCACACACACGCACACGCACGCACCCAAGCACACACATACACAGACACACACACGCACGCACGCACAGGGCCCAAGGCAGGATCAATATTTGTTGGGATTGCACCTTGTTCCAACAATGTAAGATTTACGGCAGGCGCGGGGGATTTACACTTTGTCTTCGGAGCAACTCATCAGCGCAACCCAATTACTAACCCCAGACAGACAGCATTAACATGGGCCCCGCCGCTGCTTTATGGGCCCTCAACCCGTCTCATTTCAGCCTCTTCAGGCACCGCCACCATAACGGATACTACACTTAAAAGCGCGCTCGCGAAGGAATGAATTCCCGGTCTTTCATTACTCCCACCTTGATTTACTTCATATCATTTCGCAGCTATAGACAAAGATAACACGTTGTAAATTACAGCCATCCTGTCTTGCCTGCTTCAGCGCTGGGGGAGAGAGAGATAGAGAGAGAGAGAGAGAGAGAGAGAGAGAGAGAGAGAGAGAGGCAGGGGGAGGTTATAGGCTGCCTGGCTGTGGGGGAACGCAGGGGGGGCAGTGACAGGAAGGGGGGCTCAGGTGCCTGCTGCATCTGCCATGACGGAGCATATGCATCACTGTCTGTCACCGCCGATTGTTTTGTCCTTGTCGAACTTCCTGAAGTTTAGTGGAGTGGTACAGTGGGGTGTCGGCAAGACGGTTTTAAGTGTCACCGCGGCAGGGATGTTGTCACTCTCACTTCTTTGGAAATGGGTCTAAAGTACAGCAAGGTTTAACTAAACACAGCGGAACCGTTTAACGGACATTTTAGCAAATAGCTCTGTGAGTCCGGCCGTTATTTCAGTTCAAGACTGTACGTATACAGGACGAACATGCCTAGTGCCCGTGGCGGAAAATTAAGTTAAGGTAACAATACTGCAATGTAGGAATACTCTGTTACAAGTAATAGTCCGGAATTCAAAATTGACTTGAATAAAGGTACAAAAGTATTGGCATCAAGATGTACTTAAAGTACCAAAAGTAAAAGTACTCATTATGCAGAAGGTTCCATTTCAAGTTTTCAAACGTATAGAAAAATGCCCAAAATGTATATAGGGATGAAGTGGTTAATATATGTTTTGTAATAATAATCAAAATCTACAAAGTTACTGGTAACTCAAGTTTTCAAATAAATGTAGTGGAGTAAAAGTACAATATTTGGATCCGAGATGTAGTGGAGAGCAAGTAAAAGTATTGGAAACTCGAAACGCTCAATTAAAGTTCAAACACCTCAAAATTGTACTTAAGTACAGTGTTTGAGTAAATGTACCGTAGTTACTTCACACCACTGTGCCTGAGTGACAGTTACTGACTATAATAACATGACAACCAGTAACAACATAACAGTGACCATCAGAATAGGTTTTTGGCGAGGAGGTGCCATATTCAGCCCTCAGGCCATTGGCAGATAGTCACTAGGAGGACCTCGGGATACTTCTGTCACTCCTGTGTGACTTTAGGAAGGGTACGACACATAGGGCCCCCGGTCTCCCTTAGACACAATCACAGACGGGGTGTCATATTTTCAGCCAGACACTCCATACACTGCCTGTCAGTCAGGGCAGTGCAGTGGAGAAGATAAGGGAACAATGAGATATGAATGTTCAGGGCATTATTCCAAGGAACTGGTCTAAGAGCTGCTCTGCGTGCCTAGACTGGTCCCCAGGTGCTGTTCAGTATAGGCTGGCCGCTGATAGTTAGGATGGGATAAATGTCCCCACGGGGTTGCAATAAAGCCTAATTAAAGTAACTGCTGGACATAAGAGCGAGGCGTTGTGTGCTTGTAGATCTGCTGTTTTCACTACTTTTGTGTGACGGCCTTGTATGATGAAGCAGGGCTTTACTATGCGAAAGAACGTACAAATTTTAAACTTCGAGATACAGGGTTTCCACCCGACAACGACGATATATACGGTAGACCAGTGTTTCTCGAACTTCCAGATTTCAAGGTCTCCCCTTAACTCTGACAGTGTACAAATGGAACCAAATGGACCTGTTAGGGTTCATTTGGTTCCATTTGTACACTGTCAGAGTTACAGACTTGTATGGGTCAATTTAGACCTCCCTGAAGGAACCCACAGAGTCCATGAGAATCCACTTTAAGAAAGACCGCGGTAGACCACTGCGATCTTTTCCTCCAATGCTTAAAGGGCGAGGTAGCGCTGAAACAAGAGACTGACACAATATGTCCATATATGGGCATTCCCAGATATGGGCTTAATATTGATGTCATCAGGGATCTCCAAATATGGGCATGGAATTAATTTGCAAGTGTGACTTGACAACCACAGTGGTTATCATGAGACTTACACAATATGTCCATATATGGGCATTCCCAAATACGGGCTTAATATTGATGATCAGGGATCTTGGCCATACTCTATGTGGGGCGTGAAATGAGGCGTGACGGACGGACATGATCTGCAGGTTTTCATACTAAATGCCACAGACGGTCGCAACAAATCGGGGGAAAACAGTTTCACCTCGTTGTGATTTTTTTTGTCTGAAATATGCTTTGTCATTGTAGCATTAGTGTATAGTTTCTCTCCCCCCCCCCCCCCCTTTCTTTACAAAAAAGTGACCTGAAAGCAGATATCTTTTGTGTGTGTGGTAAACTAGCATTTAAAACATATTATCCTAAATGAGAATCTTCCAGGTGTAAAGCATTCCATTAGCATTTCATTTCAACGACGATTGTGATTTCTTTTTTCTTGTCTGAAATATGCTTTATGTCATTGTAGCATTAGTGTATAGTTTCTTTTTCTCCCCCTTTTTCTTTACAAAAAAGTGACCTGAAAGCAGATATCTTTTTTTGTGTGTGTAGTAAACTAGCATTTACAACATATTATCCTAAACGATAATCTGCCAGGTGTAAAGCATTCCATTAGCGTTTCATTTCAACAGCGACATCGGTTCATGTTACAAAGTGCTGCTGCAGCAGCAGCAGCATCCATCCATGCGACGCTACAGTAATACATCCGTGTAGAGTGTCGCTGGAAACACCCCTGCCGGTGGGCCATTGGAATCCCCCTCCCGGGCGCCCCGTAATTTCCTCCGCCCGCCATCCCATTCCAGTGGTTGATAACTAAGAACATTAGCTTTATGCCACTTGCCAAGCTCAAATGAAAAGAGAGCTAACTTTAATGACGCCGCAATTAATCGGCCCAACAGACAGACAGCTAAAAGACGAGATATTGACTTCATTAAGGATAATGTATTATGTCGTTAAGTCAGTAGGGTCACCTTGTGTATCATACACGCCGGTTAATATATTGGCATTTTCCACGAATAAGATAAATTCAGATGTGAGTGATAAAGCTGATTAGAAAATGCTTCATTCCACAAGAGGCTGGGGCCTGTCTGGTAGCCAGCTAGGGGACTGGTGGGAGGGGACTAGTAGCCAGGCTTAGAGAGAGAGAGAGAGAGAGAGAGAGAGAGAGAGAGAGAGAGAGAGAGAGAGAGAGAGAGAAAGAGAGAGAGAGACAGAGACAGAGACAGAGAGACAGAGGAGTGAAAAAGGATGAACACTGTTTATCAGAACATGGATTGATTCACTAGGGCAATTTCATCACTCTTGTTTTACTTGAATCTTCAAAGACAAATGATTGTGTGTAAATAATTGTATAGTGCTATATAATTCATTGGTTTACAGGAATCTAATCACAGCAGAACCATAATACTTTTTTTTAACAAACGTCACAATACTGGTGTTGTTTTGAAACGCATAATGACTGTATTTTGTCATGTACAGTATCTTGACAATGTGGATTAAATATTATATCCCCGGTTGTACATTAGCGTTTACATTAGTGTACATTAGTGGTTTTCAAAGTAGGGTCTGAGGACCACCAGGGGTCCTTGAGGGGGTTAACGTGAGTCCCTAACTAAAAGCAATCTGTCAAATTTTTGAAAGATTTGGTATAATTTTGAAACATAAAAAAAAATCCCATCCCATCTAGAAAATACTTTGTGTACCAGGGGTCCGGTGGCCAAATATGTACAGTATACGTTTGGAGGTGGGGGGTCCTTGACATGAAAATGTTTGAAACCCACTGCCATTACGGGACCCCGGTCACGGTCCGTAATACCTTCTTATTTAGGTCAGCGTCCAATCCAATAACACCGTGAGGTCTATCTCCCTCTCTCAGCTGCTCTAAGAACCTCTCCCTCAGGAGTATTGAGAGGTATAGGACATCCGCTGCTCTCTCCCCGTGACCTTACCGCTTACTTTTTTTTGGAGGGGTGGGGGTGGGGGGGGACTTCTTGTCCGTGATTATCGTCAGCTCCTCATCTGGCGCAGGCTCTTGCTCATTTGTCATGATTATTGCTGAGTTCTGTGCCTGTCGCTGAGCGGCCCAGAGATCAATGACTCTGGACTCTGCCCCGTGTCGCGTGGGCAGAGCTAAATGAGCCTTTTCCCCCTCTCTCTGTCCCGTCATCCACTGCTTCTTACAGATCCATCCAGCCCTTCTATCTCACTCCTTTGTGGTAGTCCATAGATCATTCTGCCGATCAGCGCCGACACACACTCTGTCTGTCTGTCTGTCTGTCTGTCTGTCTGTCTGTCTGTTCGGGCGAGTGGAGCTAAAGGAACATGGTAATGATTCTCCCCCTGTTATGTGCATACAGCAGTGGTGTTAAGTAACTACCGGTTACATGCATTTATTCAAGTACTGTACTTAAGAACAGTTTTGGAAACATTACACTTTTACTCCACTACCAGAGGCCAGGATTCATGTTGTTAAAGAATACTAGACAAAGGTCAGAATGGTTTACTCAATTATCCACTAATTCGAAACCTTCTTTTCGTATATTTTTAATTTTCAACGTCTAATCGCAATCCAGTCCTTGAATATGACTGAGTCGGGGGAAACCAATGTTCTCTAGACCATTGGTTCTCAACTTTTCCATTGAGAAAATAGCTCATCTATCAGCTGAATTATCAGAACATGGATTGATTCACTAAGGCAATTTCATCACTGTTGTTTTACTTGAATCTTCAAAGACAAATTATTAAGTGCAAATCATTTTATAGTGCTATATAATTAATTTACAGGAATCTAATCACAGCAGAAACATTATACTTTTTTTTTTACACAAACATCACAATACTGGTGTTGTTTTGAAATGCACAATGACATGGCCTTCATGAAATAGATCAGCGTTGCGAGGCGTTGTGAGCATTTAGATCTGTTATTTTCACAATTTCTGCCTCATAATATTTAACAATTTGACCAATGTTTGAACAGAGGTACTAAAAATGTCTTTAAAGTCCTTGAATTGTCACTTTGGAAATGTGCAGATACCCTATATGCACTTACTGTATACTGTATGTTGGTCTGTTTACTGTTGACTGAGAAAACAATGTTACAAATTAAGTTAATCATCTGGGCACCCCCCAAAATAATTTTCGCGACCCCCTTGGGGGTCCCGACCCACAGCCCAAGACAAGCCCTGGGGACCAGTCATCCGGAATAAAAGAAAAGCCTTATTAGCTTCATAGAGATAATATCAGCTTCTTAGTAAAATGTGATCTAAGGGGGCCCCGCAGCTTGACTCCTGAAGCCCCATGGATGTCACATGCCTCTGGTATTAAGAGCGTCAAAATTCTTGGAAGACATTTAAGTGGTACAAAACCAGAAAGACGAAACCTTCTAATCTCCCCCTCAGAAGCCCATGCATAGCCTCTCAATCAGTCATGTCTTCAGGCCGCGGCAGAAAGTATAAAGTTCACCAGCGAGTGTGTCATTACCATGATCTGTAATGATCAGTTCTGGGAATAACTCATTTCTTGATTATGTGAGTGGTTAGTGGCCCTTTAAATATCACGCTTTATATATTTGTAGAAAATGAGAGTGTGTAATTTAACTTTCAAAAGAAACTACAGAGGACTTTAATTATGTGCCCCTTAATGAGGAATAAATTATGGCAAGACTAATTGCTTATGAATGTGAGGACACAGATCATGGCGCTTGATGTATCACACAAAGCCGCGAACACATTTTACTGTGCGGCTTCAAGATGACACACACACACACACACACACACACACACACACACACACACACACACACACACACACACACACACACACACACACACACACACACACACACACACACACACACACACACACACACACACACACACACACACAGCTTTAGGTAATAACTGTCTTGTAGAATGGAAGATGATATTTCACACAGATCACAAAAACATACAAAAACATGTAGCGCAGGGTTTGTTTGTTTTTTTCCCTAGGGGGTCCTCAGAGTTACTACAGGGCGTCCTCCAAATCTTTGAGTGATAGTTTTTTTTTCTCCTTTTTTATGTTAACCACTTGAACCCTATAGTCTCCATGTTCTGAGAACTTTAGCCAAAAATAGCAGATCTACAAGCTCACAACGCCTCGCGCTGTGTTGTGAGCTTGTAGATAGGCTATTTGTAGAGGGGGAAAAGAGCAGACTAAGTACAGAGTGAAAGGTCAAGTTTATTAAGTATTGACGACGGTTCAAGTGGTTAAATATCTGAAAACACAAATTGACATGAATCCAAAATACACCGATGATTGCGCTGTCAAACGATGAAACTATATGGAATCTATGATAAGGTTGTGGGGGGTCCCTGCTTCATCTCTCTCTCAACTAAGGGGTCCTTGGCCTGAAAACGTCGAAGACCCCTGATGTAGAGCATATACAGAGAGAGCGTGAGAGAGTGTATACTGTGCCAGCGTATGTGTATAAAATGCATTATTTAAGATGAAGTGTTCAAAAGAATCTATACCGCTGTCAGTGTATCATTTACTTAAGACCCAAAGATAGATACCATAGCCACGTTATTGCTTAATCTAGTCATGCTGCATCAATAACACACGACATAACCATAAGAGCAGCGCGACAGCATATGACAAAAGACCTACAAATATGGAACAGACACCTCGCTCAAGTGCGAAAAGCTATTGGGTATCCATACATATGTGAGAGCAGAGCAATCAACACATGAGGCCTCTCAGCTCCTCCTTGCCGGGTCGTGGAATTAAAGTCAAGTGTCTTTTTCACACAAGGTCAACACTGTGAAGATGGGAGGCTTGTTGGACTCATTCCACACGCTCATGTAAAATAGCCAGGGAGCCCCCACCCCCCGCCACTGGAATTGCTAGCGTGGTGCAAAGCTTCGTTTACGCTTCGTCGCGCTAACCGCGTCGTCGCTCGCTGACAAGAAGTGATCTCTGAGCTAACAAAGCCTGAAGAACGGTTGCTGTGGTCGGCAAGCTACGCCGTCATTATACGATGGGAAGATGTGGCTTTTTATTTCCTTGTCATGTGTTAAAAGACTTGAGCTCTACAGCAGGGGTCGTCAACGTTTTCAGGCCAAGGACCCCTTAGTTGAGAGAGAGAGATGAAGCAGGGACCACCCACAACCTTTTTATGGATTCCATATAGTTTCATCGTTTGACAGCACGATCATCAGTGTATTTTGGATTCATGTCAATTTGTGGTTTCAGATATTTAACCACTTGAGCCGTCATTACCTAATACACTTCACCTTTTACTCTGTACTTAGTCTGCTCTTTTTCCCCTCTACACCAAACCTCTTTGCCAAAAATAGCCGGGGGCTTAAGGCAGGGATGCAGCAGGCACCATATAGGACAAAACAGGGGTCGTTATAGAGCGGTAGATACTAACTATAGGTATACGCCTTTAGCTTGTGCAGTCTGCTAACAGCACACCCCAGAGTTAGTCCAGTCGGTGGCACCCCGAGAGTGAGCAGGGAGAGAGAGCTGATGAGTTTTATCACCTCACCGAGCCCCGCTCCGTCTCTCCCCGGGAACTTCTAATTGACGGCTGGGGCCTGTTCCTCTGTCCCACACAATTTCCCTTCATGCCTCTCCTCCTCGCTGTCTGCCACACACCTCTCACTATTGTACCCTCATCCTCTCTCTCTGCCTCCCTTCTTCAGTCTATCCCTCACTCTTTCTCTCGCTTCTACCTTTGTTTCCACCCCGTCCCCACATCTCCTCCTCCTCCTCCACCTCCTCCCACTCCGTACTCAATCCTTCCGTTGCCGTTGCGATGCCTTGGCTTGGCTGAGTAGGCCTGACAGGCGGATTCCTTTGCTTTTCGCCGTATTAAAGCCACTTTCTTGCTCTGACAGTCTGCTCTCTCCTGCCACCTCATAGCTCCGGCTTCACACTTCTCTGGGCAGCCACTGCCTCTTGACAGACCACTGTCACTTCCCATCATGCTCTCTGCTGATCGCCCCCCCCCTCCCACCACCCCTCCACCCCAACCCTTCTCTGACACCCACCCGCCCCCTCCCTCCCTCCCCTACTACCACACCCGCACCCCCCCCCCCCAAGCCCCTCCCCAGCAGACTCGCACAAGCCCACTTCCCATACCAGTGCAATTATTTTTTTTGACAAGCCATCCATCAGCCTTAACTTTAAAAGCACCCTCCACTGATATCCATTGTTAAGCTCCCCCCTTTTTTGCCGCTCCTGCCTTCCTCCCTATAGCAGATAGAGCTTGCATGAGAGAGTATGATATCAGACATCACCCGAAACCTACCAAACCATGTAAATTTACTTTGTTCCCGGCTATGTTTCCAATTTCACGTCCAATTTTTCGGTACATTATGCGTAGTTGTTGTGCCTAATGCAACGCTGTCAAAGCCCATTACCGTTTTTTTTTGCCACCTTAACTCGCCTTTAAAAAAAAACAGGTTTACAATTGGTATTCTATATACAGTGTAGTGTAGTGCATGGTACGGGGAGCATTACGCCGTCTGCCGTCAAGTTGGATCTCATTAAAATGATCTGTTCAATTCTCACGTTCCGCGGCTCGGCGGCAATTTGCAGGCATTAGCAAAGACACATATGAGAATGTCAGCGTGTCAACTAATGACAACGCCGGGCAAAGGGAGTGCATTTCTGTGAGTCAATAACGCTGGCTTTGCTGGTGACACGAATTTGATGGTAATCTAAGGAAATGAAGGAGGAGGTGAAAAATTGCCTGGCCGTTTGAACGGGGGAATCTTGTCGTCCCCCGTACCCGGATCATTTGGCGCCCTTCCACTTGGCCTACATCTCATCCCCGCGCAGCGGAAAACGGGGGCATGTCAACAAAGCAAGCACTCTCCCATCAACCGCTGTCTGGTGTGCTCAAACGGCATGCATTACATGTGCATAATGAAGAGGCCGCATTATGCGCAGGCCAAATGACGCCGCTTTCCATTTGGACAAACGAACGCTAGCATTGGAGACATAAAAAAGAAAGTGTTAGTGAGAGGAGAGCAGATAAAGAAAAGACGGATAAAGACACAAAGCCGCAGCGAAAAGATATCTGTTTGCACGCTGTGTACCAATAACACATTCTAACACATTTACAGTGATAAGCTAGCAGGCCAAATAGTCTACATGTGATCATTAAGATGGTTTGTGAATATTGCCAAGTATTGTACTGTTGCCCTGTTTAACTATGCCAGTCAATGACCTTGTATACCGTCAAACAATCTCTCAGTTTCACTTTGGCTATCTTTTAAAATAATAATGAATATTGTAGGCCATTCTTTTGTGAAGCTCGACAGGAAGGACAAATATTGCACACAACTGACTCGGTTTGCTCTTCTGGCAGTTACGACATGCCTGTACAGCAGTCGTTCTCAAAGTGGGCTCTGGGGACCCCCAGGGGTCCTCGAGGAGGTTCCAGGGGGTCCCCTGCAAAACAGCATTAAAATAATTTTAACGGACTCGGGTGGCAATGTGATAATGTCCCTGCCCACCACCACGGAAGTTGTGGCTTTGAATCATAGACTGTATAAAAGATATGGACAAAGCGAAGCCATTGGTTTCTATGCTGCACAAATGACACAATATGGGTCCTTGGCATGGGTGTTGCCATCATTGTAAAGCCATCAGAGATGCTATTGGCTGCCAACGGTCACGTGCAACCTCAGGGATACATGGGAGAATGTGGACGGAGCCTCCCGAAATACAGCACACGAAGAAGAACACAGCCGGCTGCATAGATAATAGTTGGCCATGCCCCCCCCCCCCCCCCAACTTTATCATCAATTTTAAAATAAATGGGACCTTATTTTCACAAAACGCATATCATCGTGATTGAATTTTTAACTAGCGATAGGAACCATAAAGTATGTATGACAGTGTTAATTAAGGTTAGAAAACGAAAGGGGGAAATGAATGGAGTCCAATGGAGAACAATTCTTTTTGCGATCGGCCGGGGGGGGGGGGGGGGGGGGAACAGCGCAACTAGCGGCCAATCATAGGAAGTTTTAGTTCCGTATCGGCGGAACTCTCCCCCTGCTTTGAATCCACTGTGGTGCATCTGGTTTTGTCGGGGGGGGGGGGGGGGGGGGGGGGAGCAATTACCACTGCTCTGGGGAGGGCGATAATTACCACTGCATGTATTCCTACGGGCTGGGGGCGGCAAAAGGGAGGAGTAGAAAGAAGGTTCGAGGACTAGGTCCTCCCGGTGGGGGCTCCTCACCGGCAGGTGAGTCAGTAGCCAACAAAAACAGCAGTGACAACACGGAAATGTGTGTGGGGAGGAATTCATTGTAGAGGTCTTCACGGGTCCAATTTTACCTACCCAAACTCAAATAGACCCAAGGAAAATGGAGCCGGACCCAAATGGACCTGCCTCTTATTAGAAATGTGAGAACCGTGGGGGTTTGCGGGGGTGATTGACAGATGTAACAGCCAATCGCCGGTTCCATTCAGGTAAAAATGGAACCGCCGATCTCACAGTCACAGACCCCGGGACTCGGGGCATACGGTAGTGGCTCTGACCCGGCTCCGAAGTCACTACTTGTGAATGGATCCCGACCCGGCTCTGTGCCGGCTCGGATCCCCGGGTAATTTCGGTTCTCGGACCTACCCGAAGACCTCTAATTCATAATGACTACATTGGGGGGAAAAAAATGTCTACTCTAAATAAAAATAAAAATAAAAACACTTTAACCCACTTCAGTGATGAATTTATGAGCTGCTTGTTGGTCCACTGGACTGTGTAGTTCCAGGTACAGTGTATATGCACAGTAACAAAGGCTACCGACGACAGGCAAATAAGAAGTGACTAAATTGCTACAGCAGCAGAATGGAGCTTTGGCTCCCACGCTGCAGAATCAGTCATCCAAATGAGTTTGTAAACTTTAAGCCAATTGCATTCAAAAGCTACCCTTCAAACTAAAAAGGAAACGCAATTAACAAGGCTGATACCAGCGTGTGCGTCTGGGCTGACTTAATGAATATCAAATTACACACAAACACTTATAAATCATCATTATCCCCGAAATTTTAATTGATCCCACAATTAAACATGACAAATGCTACGTATGGCAAATCCTGACTTTATTCCTTGCCAATAAGGCACTATTTATCTTTCTCTTTCTCCGAGTGCGTCATAGCTAATTTCACATTGTGTGTACCGCTAATTAACAGGGATAGACAGGCGTTTTTTTAACGCAGGGTAATTTCTTTTCTTTACAGCGGGGAGCCTTCTGTTTTCACATGATTTCCGAGGCTCGGAGGAACTCTGTTTGTTCCTTAACCCATTTAGAACGGGTTAAACATAATTGTGTATCATTATTTTATGCTTTAACTATTGAAAAATAGCAGATATACAAGCTCACAGCGCGGCACCGAGTGCAGCGCTGCGAGCTTGTAGATCTGCTATTTTTGAAAAATCGTGAAAATTAGAATTTTGACCCGATTCTATAAGTGTCTTTTGAATCCTTCTAAGGTTTTTTTGAAAAATCTGTGTTTCTATGTCAGCAATCTGGCTAGCGTTCGTCAAAGAAAGGGTCCTTTTCACTTAATTGGAGCTCAGTTGGTCAGTTCTTGAGAAACTACTATGTCAGTGGTTCTCAAACTTTTTCATGTGAAGGACCCCCAACATTAGTCCTATATGTATTTGGCCACGGACCCCCATCTCAAAATATTTAGTTCCAGGGACCACCCAGAAGCAAAATTTGAGTTACAAACGCTTTCTCTTTGAAAATACATAAATTCAAAGATTTGCACACATTTTCAAGATTTTTTCAAAAATACCAGATCTACAAGCTCGCAGCTCGGTGCCGCGCTGTGAGCTTGTATATCTGCTATTTTTCACTGGTTAAAGCATTCAATAATTCTAGGCCTAAATGGGTTTTAATGGCAGCTAATTCAACCTTCCCTCAAGTTTTGGACTGACACTCTATACTTAGTTAAAAGTAAAGGAACTCAGTTATGTCAAGCATAATGTCTAATGCAGGGCCCGTGGTTGAAAAAGTACTCAATTGTTTAAGTAAACGTATCAATACTGTAAAATGCAATATAGAAATACTCTGTTACAAGTAAAAGTCTGGAATTCTGAATGTACTTGAGTAAAAGAACGAAAGTATCAGCATCAAAATATACATACAAGTACCAAAAGTAAAAGTACAAAGTGTTTGAAAAACAATGCAACGTGTTGTGAGCTTGTAGATCGGCTATTTTCAAATATTGGATTAATGTTTGTTTTATAAATATCTGCAAAGTAACTAGTAACTAAAGTTTTCAAATAATTGTAGTGGAGTAAAAGTACAATATTTGGATATTTTGAAGTACTGAAAACTGGAAATACTCAAGTGAAGTACAAATACCTCAGAATTGTACTCAAGTGCAGTACTTAAGTGAATCTACCTAGTTACTTTACTGTGCAGGGCTTCTCAAAGGGGGTGCCGTTGAATGGCATGTCCATTTGTAGCCCAAGGAATGTTTTTTGTGCAAAACAAATGCTTGCAATGGATTCAGCATCATGACAAACCCCTAGTTAGACCCCTCACATCCTACTTAAATATCCAGAAAAGAAAAAGAAATCTGGGTATTTTCCTCGATGGGAGACCGACTCTAGCGGCTGATAACATCAATTAAGCTACTTCTCAGAAAGGGTTATCATACCAAAACGTAAACTAGAGACATGTAGGAAGACAAAAATTTAAAAAACGTACGGTCACCTTGGGTGGTACCAATTTGTGAAAATATCAGTATTAGCCCCCGTACTAGTTAACATTTTAGCGATCTACAAGCTGTTCTACAAGCGTTGTGAGCTTGCAAATCTGCCATTTCTGCCATCCGCCAATGGCAGGCAGAAGTGGTTAATTATGCCAGAAGCCTTCAAGAGAAAGGAATGCTCCTGTTGCATGTGCATCTGTTTGGTGACATGTCTCTGTTTGTGTGTGTGTGTGCGCGTGATGCGTCCAGAAGTGTGTGACATGTTTGTTTGTGTGTGAGGTGCGTGTGTATGTGTGTGCGTGCGTGCGTGCGTGTGTGTGTACAGATGCTGAGCCTTGTGGAGTGCAGGCACCTCCGTGTTGTTGGGGGCCCCTCTGTCAGCTCAGCTCCAGGTCCCAGCATATGGTTATCAATGATCCAGATGGCTCCTCATGCTTGTCTACAGACTGACAACTTTGCTCTTCCATTATCAAACACTAGTAATTAACCATAATCAGCTAGGTGTTAATTAGACATAATGGAACAAATTTTCCGTTCAGACCCAAGCCCCGCTATCTGCCAATTACTTGCAATTATAAACACTATAAGTGTGTTGCCGTGTTGATTTTGTCCACTAAAACCATGACTAAGAATTTTCGCTATGATGACTCAAACTAAGACAAAATATTGACCACTTCATTAACAAATAAAAACTAGACTAAAATATTAGGGAGGGACTAGTGGAGAAGAGATCCAGTAAAAATAAAAGTCACTCGGGTGTTGTGCTCTGAAAATAGCAGATCTACATGCTCACAATGCGTCACAGCTGTGACGCATTGTGACCTATTTTCGACATGCAACCAAGTGTACAATTTCGATAATAAACAAAAATAGACTTAAACTTTACAGATGACTAAAATGGGACTAAAAACAAATAACATTTTATTCAAAATACTATGACTAAAACTAAATAAAAAAAATCCTGTCTAAATCAACATTCAGTCTTTTTTCGCAGGGATGAAGGACAGATATTGTGAGAAATAAGCAACAATACAAGCCTAAAAGAAGCGACTGGAAAAACAGATATTTGGAAATGGCAGATTAAGCCCACAGTGCGACGCTTCATGAGCATGTAGATCTGGATTTTTTTTAGTTTTAGCATGTGTGAGAACTACTGATTTAGAAGGCTTTTGTAGAATCGGCCTCAAGTAGAATATTATGTGTGCTTGTTATTCCCGGATGAGGACTGGCTGTTAATCAGAGTGACCTGTGACCCTACAGGTTTCAGCTCCACCTCACTCACTCACTCACACACACACACACACACACACACACACACACACACACACACACACACACACACACACACACACACACACACACACACACACACACACACACACACACACACACACACACACACACACACACACACACACACACACACCTCCGAGCCATGCATGTTTCAGGGGAAATTAAAGCCGTAAATTCGCTCAGCGGAGGGTGGAGAAGAGATACAACTCGGGGCGGCATCAGGGAGATAAAAACAAGGCAAAGAGAGGGTTTGAGTGTCTCAGAGTGACAGGCAGGTATCAAGTGTCCACCGTAGAGAAGATGTGCAGAGCCACATTTTAGTCTTAGGGTTTTTTCGTGCTAATCAGTCTAAAAGCGCCAAATTTTGCACAGATGTAGCGGTGTAGCTATAGGGTGCCCGAGTCGGCGACCTTCAGGGTCGCCACAGCGGCCAAATCAAGTTGGGCTCCCATCGACTTTCTATACAGGAGGTATTTAAGTAGGATGTGAGAGGTCTAACTAGGGGTTTGTCATGATGCTGAATCCATTGCAAGCATTTGTTTTGCACAAAACACTTTCCTTGGGCTACAAATGGCCCAAGGAAATGGCCTCCCTCACAAAAAAACATGCAGTAATCCTACGTTCTACCGTGGAAACTCCCCCCCCTGTCAGGTGATACAAGGCGCCCTGCTCACTCCTCGTGCATTGAGGGAAGCAAGGGCTCAGTTCTGGGCTCCCCCAGGTTGGCAGAGGGAGAGTAGCGACCAGGATTACAGCTTAGGCAATTGGAACTGGGTGAAAAATGAGTTACAAAATCGTGGGGAAAATAAAAAAAAATGGAACACGTCGGCTGGATAACCGCCGATACGGATACCGATGTCGACAAAGACGTCAAATGACAGCCGATTTGTCAGCCAGAGACCACTATAGGGGTATGGCTCTAGGACTACTGGCATGCCTCTCATCACGTCCAGGCACGTGCACACATAGACCTCAAAGGGGGCTTGAGCCCCTGCCCTTTTAACCCGTCTGCAAAAGCTGCCCTCTCCAGACCATGAATGCAGTTTTTACTATGGTGAAAAAAATGTAAAATTCCCACTTTTCATGCCATACCTGAAGGCATGCATTCAAGATAATTGCCCTGTCCAAACTCTCCTGAACTTGAATACGGCATCTCACAGTATGTTGAAAGAATTGTCCTCTCTGTGAAGAAATCCATGCCGTACGCCACATCTCCAGTAGCCTATTCACTTGTGTGGTATCAAGCACCGAAAATAGCTGACCTCCAAGCTCAAAACACGTTGCAGCACGACGCGTTGTGGGCTCGGAGGTCAGCTATTTTCAATATTTTCACCAAAAGGCCCTTTTATAGGAATTTCAGCCGCTGCCTCCCTAAATTTCTCTGCACGTCCCTGATCAGGTCCCTGATGGTGTGTTGATGAACAACAAATCGGCAGACTGATTGGCGGCGTGCTCGCGAAGGGTTAAGTTTTGCGTGGGCAACGTTTGGGAGAGGATCACACGAACACAGACAGTAATGACGGGGAAAGTGGGACATGTGTATAAGCGACAGCGATGACGTTAAGGACACAATCAACAAACAATACCTCCAAACAACACGTTGATTGATGGGAGGATTTGTCAAAACAGAACAATTGCGGTCGCTGGCGCTCCGCTGTGAAGAAGAGTGAGCAAAACAGGAATCTTTTGTTTGACAGGCTGTGCGAAATGTGCATGCATAGCGGTGTAAAGTAACTAAGCACATAATACTCACGTGCTGTACTTATGTGAAGTTTTTACTTTACTTGGGTATTTTCAGTTTTCAGTACTTAAGAGTAAAATATTGTACTTTAACTCCACTGCAATTATTTGAAAACGTAAGATTTTAGATTCAGCCGATCTACAAGCTCACAATGCATCGCATTGTGAGGCCTGAGAAGGAGGCAGGAGGAGCTGGGAGAGGGTTGGGGAGGGGTGGGCAGGCCTGCTGAGCAGGAGGTGGGGAGGAGTGTGGGGCCAAAACTGGCTCAATAGCGCAGTCCTCCCACTCAGGACAAGGTGGTACTGCAGCTGAAAATGCTCTGAAAGCCAGGCAGAAATGACAGGGGCTCTGTATTCAGGAGTGGTAATTTAGCCTCAAACCTTTTCAAAAACGTTTTTGGGACACAAACAGTGTTATATAAATTATTTTTAAATGCATGGTGTAGGACCTTTAAGCGGAAATGATCAGCGCTCGCTAGATAAACCTGCCGCCGTCACAGTCGTATCTACAACGCCAGAAGCTCCCTACCAAAGGTGAGGCTGCAACGTCTGCTGCGTATACGCGTCGCCATGGCAACCAACGAGTTCAGTAAAGGGGGTGGGACTCCGTCGACGACGGCTGGTTGCTTAACGATTTTGACTGCTACGGCGATTATGTCATAGCAGCCGTAGTCCCGCCTCGCGTCGCGGTTTTAGAAACGGGCTGCTTAAACTGCCTAATATCTAGACAGTGATATTAGTCTGGCCATGCCAGGCTAGTTTGTAGCCTAATATTGCATTCCTTGAAATACAAAATACAAGTTTGATAATCCCTGCTGTATAGTAAGTAGAAACAAAAATGGACGATAATTCGAACGCACAATGCATGCAGTGTAGCATCCATGTTCACAGAGAATAAAAATGGAGGAGGAGGGGGGGGGGGGGGGGGGGGGACGGGTGCATGACGCTTCCAGTTGTGTGTTTGGCAATGAAGTGAGTGGCAGCTTCATTAAAACCAGTACAAGAGGGAGTATCAATATGGATGGTATTCAAAGTGAAGACGGAAAACACTGCTGGCCTGCCATGATACTACGGGACGCTGGCTCGTAATTCAATATCAGATAAAAACATCTAACGCAGACAGGATATGACATTTCTGTTATTATTTGCCTGAGAGAGGAAAGGAAGCTTCTTCTCTTTTCTTTTTTCTTTTTGTCTTTCAGATGGTGAAATAATTGCCTTCTCCCCTAGGGCTAATGTAGGATTGATCTGTATTCTTTTACACCGTGTCGGGGATGAGAGGAGAGAGACAGAGAGAGAGAGAGAGAGAGAGAAAAAAAAAGAGCGTCCACCAGTCTTATTCCAGCTCCTCTGGTATAAATAATACTGAGCCCACTTCAAAGTTCTCATTGACCTGATTCCTTAAAGACATGACAAAAAAAGAAGAAAAAAAAGGAAAGAAAAAACGTAATGACCTGGAAACTGTCTTTGCGGCACAACAGCCTTGTTGCTTTTACAAAGCAAAGATTAGTGAGGCTTAGTGCGACCATGGCTAATTCACAATGGTTAATAGATTAGACGAAATGTGTCATTTGTCCAACATGATGTAGTCAACAGCTTATCAACGTTGCAGTGGTGTAAAGTAATAAAGTATTTCCTTAACACATCTGGTGCCAACCCCGAGTTTCCCCGAGTTTGAAAAGGTACCACCCCTGTGCCAACCCCGAGTTTCCCGAGTTTGGGCCGTTTTTGAAAAAAAAAAAAAAAAAATTGGACCTCAAGAAATGTATTAGGCATGATCGCGATCGCGAAATTGCATGTTTAACCCCCATACCAACCCATTCTTTCAAACATGGCAGCCATGTTTGTTTACATCTGAAGAAAACATAATGGCTAATAAATCATGAATGCCTGAACAGATTTCCAAGCGGATTTTTGTTGTTTGAAAGCTGTGAACAGTGTGCACACACGTGGTGCATCATCTAGGCATGGGCGTGCACGATCCGTGCACTATAAATTACATGGAAGTCTATGGAGAACATGGCATCGCGGGACATTGAAGAGAAAAAATCATTGCAACTTAAGTGTTACAGTAATTTTGAGGTACTTGTACTTTACTTGAGTATCTCAAATTTCCAATACTTTTACTTCTACTCCACTACATCTCAGAGGCAAATATTGTACTTTTACTCCACTACATTTATTTGAAAACTTTAGTCACTCGTTACTTTGTAGATTTTGATTATTCTTACAAAACATGCATTCATCACTTCAACCCTATACAGTATATTTCTGCTGCCATTTGAAAATAGCCGATCTACAAGCCCACAATGCATCACATCGCGGCGCATTGTGAGCTTGTAGATCTACAATTTTCTAAATATGTTCATACATTTGAAATCTTGAAATGAGACATTCTGCATAATGAGTATGCTGCTTTTACTTGTGGTACTTTAAGTACATTTTGATACCAATACTTTTGTACTTTTACATTATTTAACTCTTACTTGTAACTGAGTTTCACATCTACATTGCAGTACTTACTTTTACTTAAAGGGGCACTCCACCACTTTTCAACCTATGTTCATATAATTGGTCCTCACTCAAAAATAGCTTTTTTATTTTTTCTCAGAGGAGGGCTGTGGGCAGGTCAGAAACCCATCGTCTTGTGACATCATCGATTGCCAATCCAGCTTATAGAAACTGCAGGCTTTCTATTCCTGAAAAGTTGCAATTTTAAAGTGGAAGCCATTGTTCTTGCGATAATAAAAATCGAAATATTTTTTTCAAAAATATTGATTAATTTTTTTTTTTGGGAAATGATGATGTCACAAGACGATGGATTCTGAACTTCCCACAGCTCTCCTAGGAGACTTGGACTGAGTAGAAAAAAATTGTGATATTTTATCATGAACATTAGTTCATCATTATATGAAGACAGGTTGAAAAGTGGTGAACTACTCCTTTAAGTAAATCATGTGCATACCTTTTTACCCCACTGCAACGTTGGTACTTGAAGTGAAATGCAAATGCAGTGCCATTGATGGGAACATTGTCAGCACTGGAGGAGCCAACAAGAAAGTCTTCATTTCAACAACAAGTGGTAGACACAGCAGTCAGGTCAGATACTACAAGCAAGAAGTTGAAAGAACAATATGGATTCTATTCTCCTCCGTTTCATAACTACTTTGCCAGGGGCATTCGCCATCTTGATAGAGGATGTAAGAGGAAATGAGGAACAGCAATCTGAATTTTGTGCGGGGAAAGTGAGATGTACTTTCAGCGTGGATTCTGGGGATGAATTTCAACGTCGGTGTAAAAGTTATTCTGCTAATAGTACACTACTAGAACAACTAGAGCATCTGGACACCAAACTCATTTTAACCACTTCAAACCTGGCATCCCTATTTTGGGCATGCCATTATAGCCTCAACATTTAACATTTTAGTAGATCTACAAGGTCACAACGCATCACAATGCAACGTGTTGTGAGCTTGTACATCATCTATGTTCGCCGTTCACCCTAAGGCTAGGTAGACAGGGCTTAAAGGAGTAGTTCACCCCAAAGATTACTAATGAAGCCATGAATTCATGGGAGATCATTTTGTTTTTGTCGCATTCCTAAGCCAAACATTTGACTGACGGTCTCTCCGGTATCGGAGACTCGAAGGAGACTCTTTTGAGAGAGATTGCATAATATAAAATAGGAACCATAGACAAAAATCATTCCAGCTATGTGAACAACAAATGTCAAGATCGGATCACATCTTGGACCCGTTTGTACGAACGTGTCCCGTGTCCCTGTCGTGTGTGGAATACAAAAAAAATTAATTCTACGCCTGCTGTAAATGTGAGTGTCACCAAAGATGTCCTAATTAAAGAGGGTCGTTAAAAGAGGTTGTTTGTCTGTGGAGTTTAGTCATTTCTCTAGAAAAAGTGCAAATAAATCATTTTACAGTGAGGTGGTAATTACAGAGGCCATAACCCCAGGGCCGGCCCTCACCCATAATTACTGAGGCCCAGGGCAATCAACAGCGCATCATCTTCTATGAGCTGGATAAGTACTGTCCCCCACGCCCTGCCCTACAACACCAGACTATCACCCATCACAACACATCGTCAAGTATACTGCAGTCCTGCTCCGGGAGTGTGTGTGTGTGTTTATGGAATGATATTAAGCCATTTAGGCCTAGAATTATTGAATGCTTTAACTATTGAAAAATAGCAGATATACAAGCTCACAGCGCGGCACCGAGTGCCGCGCTGTGAGCTTGTAGATCTGCTATTTTTGAAAAAGCATGAAGATTTGTGCAAATCTTTGAATATATGTGTATTTTAAAGCTAACATTTGTAACTCAAATATTTGCTTCCTGGGTGGTCCCCGACGCAATAATTTGAGATGGGGGTCCGTGGACAAATACATATCATTTTGGAGGTCCTTCACGTGAAAAAGTTTGAGAACCACTGACATAGAAACATAAGACCTTAGGAGGATTCAAAAGACACTTATAGAATCGTGTCAAAATTCTTATTTTCATGATTTAAAAAAAATAGCAGATCTACAAGCTTGCTCGCAGCTGTGAGCTTGTATATCTGCTATTTTTCAATAGTCAAAACATAAAATAATAATACACGTATGCGTACCCGGTCTAAAAGCCTTAATACATTAATTTCAGAAATGACAGCATACTTAAAACGCCTAACTCATTACAGGATGCCGTCGATAAATTCACTTTGTATTTGCATACAGCGCGGCTGTACGTATGTCTACCGCTTTCCTGTTGTGAGATGCAATATCCGGAGTAAACACTTAATATCGTTCTACAGTAAACACCTATGTACCCTTCCCTTGTACATGTGAAAATTTACTATCTATAAGCTCACAACACGTCGCAATGTGTTGTGAGCTTGCTTCACCTATTTTTTGGAGGCTGAACATAACATTTGTTATCACAAAACTTCTGTTACTCTACTAATCATCACAAATCCCATAAGGAACTGTACACTTGAAAACAAAACAATTGCATGAAATCCAATATTTCTCCAACTGAGAGGCACTGAATTGTACATATTTAGCCTACATAAACATATATACTGTAGCTACCTTTGGCAGAAAAATAAGTGATATTGTATGACTTCAATGCTACAATATAAAGGTTTGGGCTAAATGGGTAAATTCACAACATGCCTAGAATAGGGACAATACCAATCACCCAACATCGCGGCCAACTCGTGCCGAGTCGTACGTTGTGCGTCGGCTTAGAGTACATTGCCAGAGGAATGGATGGACACATACTTCCCACAGATTACACACACCCAAAGTGAGTTTGAAAACATGACCAACGATGAAAAACTCCCATACCTTCTGGGAGAAATACAACAACGCGCGAACACAGCAGCAAGATTTGTGAACTGTTGCGACAAAAGGCGGCTAGAAGCACAACCACCCTAAGGACTACAAACTATGGATTGACATCTAGACCTACTGCACATACAGTATGAAACAGAGCTGCTGCCTTTAAATGCATTTAGAGAAAAAATAATGCAGCTATTTGTTCCAAAAGCTTTATACCCTAAAACAGGGGTCTTCAACGTTTTCAGGCCAAGGACCCCTTAGTTGAGAGAGAAATGAAGCAGGGACCCCCCACAACCTTTTCAGAGATTCCATATAGTTTCATTGTTTGACAGCACAATAATCAGTGTATTTTGGATTCATGTCAATTTGTGTTTTCAGATATTTAACCACTTGAGCCGTCATTACCTAATAAACTCGATCTTTTACTCTGTACTTAGTCTGCTCTTTTTCCCCTCTACACCAAACCTCTTTGCCAAAAATTAATAGCCGATCGCAGTGCGAGGCATTGTGAGCTTGTAGATCTGCTATTTTTGGCTACAGTTCTCAGAATATGGACACTATATGGTTCAAGTTGTTAATATAAAAAGGATTGGAAGATTTGGAGGACCCCTGTAGTAACTCTGAGGACCCCCTAGGGGTCCCGGACCCCCTGTTGAAGACCCCTGCCCTAAAATGTCTCAATGCGACATAGCTCTGTTTACACCATAGAGTATATATAAAATAGAGAGCGGACCAGCTATCATTTCAATGCAGCTATCATTTCAATGCAAATGCTCAGTGGCGTTTTGAAGCTTGCGGAAGTAGCTGAATTCCAGTGCATTGTGGGTGAATCCAGGTGCATTCTGGGGGAAATTGGTCTCTACCTAGAGACCAAAATGTTTGACGCCGAGACGTAATGACGTCACGAACGACGTCGACGTCCATTGAACCCTATTGTAGACCCCAGCGGCGAGCTCTTATGCTCGTGCATGTATGTTTCACCCCGCCTGAAATTCCAACTTTGGCCAGTAGGGCGGCCGCTTCAACGTTTACAAGCCGTTCTGGGTGCTTGGTTTACACAATGCTGTACCCAGCTGTATATTATGTTCCCCATTTTCAACAGTTTTTATTTTATTTGTGACACTTGCTTTGGCAATGTAAACTCATGCCAATAAAGCTCCTTTGAATTGAACTGAATTGACTGGTCGAGGGCGGTATAAAGAAGGGTAAGGGATGATAGAGAATCATGAGCACCAGTGGATGGATGGAGGGAGGAGGCTGTTTGAAGGTGCTGAGGTCCTGCAGTCGCCTGCCTGTCAGAGGGGATGACCGATCACTGAGGCCGGGCTCTAAAAGGATTGCTGGTGGAAATAAAGACACCGGCGTGTCAAGCTGTAAGCTCCCCGAGAAGGGCCCCCCCCATCAGACAAGTGGACGCGTATTGACAGGTCCGGGAGACAGAGTGAGCAAGAGATGGAGGAGAGATGGAGGGAAGGGGAGAGAGAGGGAGAGAGAGAGAGGGAGAGAGAGAGAGAGAGAGAGAGAGAGAGAGAGAGAGAGAGAGAGAGAGAGAGAGAGAGAGAGAGAGAGAGAGAGTGAAGAGTGTCCTGAAGTCGCTCACCTTGGGTGCGGGCTGCCAATGTCAGCCGACCCGGTGGCCATCAGTCTCCGGCCCCTGTCCAGGGTATTATTTAAGCCATTTAGTCCCAGGATTATTGAATGCTTTAGCTATTGAAAAAATAGAAGATATACAAGCTCACAGCGCGGCACAGAGTGCCTCGCTGCAAGCTTGTAGATCTGCTATTTAAAAAAAAAAAAAAAATCATGATTTGTTTTTGCAAGTCTTTTAATATGTCTATTTAAAAGTGAACATTTGTAACTCAAATATTTGCTTCTGGGGGGGGGTCACTGGAACGACATATTTTGAGATGGGGTGTCCGCGGCCAAATACCTGTAATTTTGGGTGTCCTTGACGTGAAAAAAGTTTGAGAACAGCATGATTTAGAGGCAGGATTTAGAAGTCGGGTCAAAGATCGGGTCAAAGATATTCAAAGACACATTTTCACGATTTTTCAAAAATAGCAGATCTACAAGCTCGCAGCGCGGCACTCGGTGCCGCGCTGTGAGCTTGTATATCTGCTATTTTTCAATAGTTGAAGTACAAAATAATGGTTAAAGTGGTTTAAATCTAACGTGACTTACGGGCGCGTTTCCCGGTCACCGGGGGTTAAAGCCAAACAAATATCAGTGGGCTGAATGTCACCGCAAGGACACACCCAAAGCCCTGACACTCATCTCCACCAATCAGTGTCCGGGGTTGTGAAATCGCCCCCTTCTGCTTGCCCTCCCTCCCCGACGACAAATCCATCTTCCTCTTTTCCCGGCGCCTTCCTTCACATAAACCCCCACACCCACACCCACCCACCACCCACACCCGGCAACGCCAATCCCCCCCACACCCAGGGGCGTCACAAGGGAGGGGAGTGGGACTGAGTTACTAGGGCCTTCATTATTTAGCTATTGAAAAATAGCAGATCTACAAGCTCACCGCGAGATTGTAGATCTGCTATTTTAGAAAAGTCGTGAAAATGTGTGCAAATCTTTGAATATATGTATTTTTTTAAGCGAACATTTGTAACTACATTTTTGCTTCTGGGGGCGGGGGTCCCTGGAACTAAATATTTTGAGACGGGTGTCCGTGGCCAAATACATGTCATTTTGGGGGTCCTTCACATGAAAACGTTTCAGCACCACTAACATAGAAACATGAGTTTTTCAAAAAAACCTTAGAAGGATTTGAAAACGTCAAATGCTTGCACAATTTGCACGATTTTTCAAAAATAGCAGATCTACAAGCTCGCAGTGAGCTTGTATATCTGCTATTTTCAGTAGTTATAGCACAAAACGTGAGTGAATCCTTGTACCCAGGGCCCACGATTCCGTGCGACACCCCTGCCCCCACACCCCCCACACCCCCCGCCCCTGTTCCACCCCCTGACTGCTGCATGGAGGGGGGGCGGCACCGCGCGCAACAGATTTACGACTCCCCCCCCACACGTCTCAGGCCCAGGCACGATTTATTGACATTAGTTGTCACCTTTCTTTTCGAGAAAAGTGCACGTAGAATTAATTTTAACGGCGTCTTAATGTTAAATATCCTGGAAACACTAAATTTCATGGTAGGTGATGCTCAGAGCCACATAAGCATATATCACGTTCTCGTCGCGGGGGCTCGCGTTGAAAGATCGATTTTTTTAAGCTAGTAATTTAATAAGATGCTGCTCATAAGCGGCCCCCATCTCAGTCGTTAATTACACATCCTTTATGCTGAGGAATGATCTCAGGACACCGTTTAATGCATCAAAAGTTTAAGTAATTTAATTTCATTGTTTTTATTACTTAATTATTCCCGCGGCCCATGAAGAACAACTGAACATGGTACTGTACCTTCCTAGCATACGATTTCTTTGAGGGGGGAAAAAAAGGAAAGGGGAAAAAAAAGGCTTGGCTAAAACGTTGCACCTTCGAGATGTTCCAAAAAACAATTATTAGAAAATATAATTTGTCGTTGTCGCGTGAAAACCATGTATGTCCAAAACCGTTCGTTTTGCATTTATCATTTTGAAAATGATTTAAACTAGTGAAAACAGCCGATCTACAAGCACACAACGCCTCGCGGGTGCGAGGCGTTGTGTGCTTGTAGATCTGCTGTTTTCACTACTTTTGTGCGACGGCCTTGTATGATGAAGCAGGGCTTTACTTTGCGAAAGAACGTACACATTTGAAACTTGGAGATACGAGATTTCCAGCCGACAACGACGATATATAAAAAGACCAATGTCATTACTTACGCTATAGTCCAACTCTATCATGAAGCACTACTACTACCACTTTCAATCCCTATTTTTCATAGGTAAACATTTCCAAAGATTCTCCACAAACGTTCAAAAATAGCATGTGTATAGATCTACAAGCTCATGACACAAAATGTTTAAAATGTGCTAAAAAAACACATCCAAGGTGACAACCCGTCGCATTACACCGCTTTGTGAGCTTATAGATTGGCTATTTTCGGCAATTCATCGTACAATTAAGTATACTGTAGTGCTGAAGTGATTAATACACACCATCTATATAAATATATCATAATTCAGGCCTAGGAAGATAGCATAAGCTTCCAACTTCTTGGTCCGTGATTGAATACCATGCCTTATTTAGTTTTCCTCCAAACGTAACCATATTCAAAATAGTTGGCATGTGTGCAGTGCAACGTATTTCACAAGTGTTGGGTTAGTGGTTAGTGCGAAAATTGCCCGAAAAAACAATATACAGGTTCCCTGGTACTGTTGACCACTGAGTGAAAAGCCACGGGGCCCGAGCAAGGAAACAGATTAAAATAAATCAGTCTCAGCAATAAACATGTAAATCTTGATCGATATGTACTTGCCTTTTTTTTCTCTCTCCTTTTCAATAACAGCTGCTGTAAAGGCCCGCTGAGCACAAGCGGCCATAAAAGTATGTAAAATAAATTAGGAGAGCATAATGAGAGGCTGCAGCTATTCCCCCATAAATATAACATAACGACCACAACTAAAATGTCAGGGAATCCAATAAATCAATTTCCCAGGGACAGGCCGGCCTTTATGTGTAGAACACACAGCCATATTTATAATTCTCTCTTCTTTCTTTTTTTCTTCTGGACAGTGGCGTCACTTCAGAAAAAGCTAAGGTATGGCAACATGACTGGTGTCTTGCACGCGCACAAAGGCGCGCGTGCAAGACACCAGTCATGTTGCCATACCTTAGCTTTTGTTAGCAACAGGCATGATACATTTATTTTAACTCATTGAGTGCCTATCCCGAATATGTTCGGGATATATTATCGCATACCAGAGTGCCTATCCCGAACATGTTCGGGATATTAAAAAAAAAAAAAAAAAATTTGATTTTTGTTTTTTTTTTATTTATTTTTTGGACCCCATCAACTCTAGTGAACATGATTTCAATCGCGATTTTGCATGTTCCACCCCCATACAACCCCATCTAACATACAGGGCAGCCATGTTTGTTTACATAACATGTAAAACATAATGGCGATTATCTCAAGAATGCCTGAACGGATTTCCAATCGGATTTTTTTGTTTGAAAGCTGTGAACAAACTGCACAAATCCACTTCAATGCAATCCAGGATTGCATTGGATTTTTTAGAGCTCATTCTTCTCTGTTTTTTTCCCATGCATGAGGTGTGCAAGGTTTAATCATGGCTAAGTTGACGAAAATAAGGCTTCTAAAATGCTTGGTAACCAATAGCTAACTTCAAGCTAACTTCATCCTCTTCCTGTACATGCACAAAGGAAAGTGTTCAGGCAAGTCATGGCTGCAGGGCTTCTGCATATACCAGCATATCTCTATGGGATTTTCTATGGCCACTGGGCGCCCTCTAGTGGTGAACGGGGTGGCACTCAAAGAGTTAAGAAGTACATTTTTTCCCCCCCCCGTTTCTACGGTTTCTTGGGCTGGATATGGCAGCCTGGAACGGTTGTTCAAGTGCAGCTAAACATGTTAGTAAACGTGCCACAATTAACAATAATGCATTGCACCTGTGCAGCTGACCTGCGGAACCTGGGAATATACCATCTTGTCAAGATGGGGAGAATACAAGTGTGGAGAATATAATTACAATACCTTGTTAAAGTGACCATTTTGTTAAATGTTGCATTTGTAGTTACTTTACTGTAATTTAACAACATAATAACCAGCACAGATAGACAAAGAGACATTCATGGATTTATATTTAAAAGTAACTTGTATTCTCCCCCCTATGGCAGCTGCATACCCCTGCCATACCCAATTGACGCCCCTGCTTCTGGAGGAGCTCTCTCTCTCTCTCTCTCTCTCTCTCTCTCTCTCTCTCTCTCTCTCTCTCTCTCTCTCTCTCTCTCTCTCTCTCTCTCTCTCTCTCTCTCTCTCTCTCTCTCTCTCTCTCTCTCTCTCTCTCTTTTTTTTTGGGGGGGGGGGGGTAGGATGGGGGTAGTGGGTGCGTGTGGAAAGGGTTGTAGCTCAACAACACAGGTCCCTCTCACACGAGGAAGGTTTAATACGTGTTCCATGTGATTCATCACCGTGACACGGACACCTGAGGCCTGGGTCCGCTCCATTTCTACCGCCTAAATGGTTTCTTGGGGACTTTCCTACGCGCGCATTGCACTCGCGCACACACACAGCACACGGAGAGAGAGAGACAGAGAGAGAGAGAGAGAGAGAGAGAGAGAGAGAGAGAGAGAGAGAGATGGAAAATGGATTGACAGAGAAAGCCTCATTTAAAAGAGAAAAAGAAAAAGGAGGTCTGTTTTGTCCTGGCCATGAGATGGATTGAGAGTCTAGGGCCCTAAAGAGTCTCAGGCACGGAGAACTAATTCACTCTTCATGTATAAAGAGAGAGGCTAAATCCACGCGCTAAAACGAGATGATTGCGACTCTATTTCAGAGAGGATGTTATTTGTGGATGGCGCGGGGCCCCCATTACACCCGGTGAGAGCCCCCTTCAACGTAAATTATCAGAGGTGTAAAGTAACTAAGTACATTTGCTTACTGTACTTAAGTACAGTTTTGAGGTATTTGTACTTTACTTGAGTATTTCCAGTTTTCAGTACTTTTACTTCACTACTCCACTATACATCTCGGATCCAAATATTGTACTTTTACTCCACTACAGCTATTTGAAAACTCTAGTTACTAGTTACTTTGCAGATATAAATGATTATATTATAAAACATACATTAATGCACTTGAGCCCTATTCTATACCTCGGCCATTTGAAAATAGCCGATCTACAAGCTCACAACGCGTCGCGGTGCGACGCGTTGTGAGCTTGTAGATCTGCTATTTTCAAACATGTTGTACTTTTACTTTTGGTACATTTTTATGCCAATACTTCCATACTTTTACTCAAGTACATTTGAATTCTGGACTTTTACTAGAGTATTTCTATATTACAGTATTGATACTTTTACTTAAGTAAGACATTTGAGTACTTTTTCCACCACTGGCCCCATACATTACACCTGGTGAGAGCCCCCTTCCACGTCAATTATACTATTATTTACCCCTATAACTACTCTTCACTTTCCAAACTTCACGAGCCCATGGAGAAGGTGAAGCTACAGTATACGCCACCTCGGGGGAGAAAGGAAAACAGAGTGGTGCGCAAATCTCGTCCTATCCCTCTCGCGCCGCTCCATTACATTATTGACGTCCCTTACGCAGACATTTAACAAGTGGCATCACAAGTTGTTTGACCTCGTGTGAGCTTGCTGTTGTAAAAACAAATAAATCTAGCAGAACAGCGAACTGCATAGGAATGCAATTATTCTAATAGCAGCAGGCCCGGCGAAATGACTGCAGTCAGTTATGGACAACCCTAATAAGGAGTGTGTGATTGATGTGGGGCCCAGAGGAGGCCTTTATTGAGGACGAGGACGCGCGCGCACACACACAGGGGCGTCACAAGGGGGAGGAAAGTGGGACTGAGTTACTAGGGGCCCAGGGTGGAGGGGCCCTAGTAACTTAAGCTATTGAAAAATAGCAGATATACAAGCTCACAGCTTGTAGATCTGCTATTTTTGAAAAGTCGTGAAAATGTGGGCAAATCTTTGAATATATGTATTTTTTAAGTGAACATTTGTAACTCAAATTTTGCTTTCTGGGGGGGGGTCCCTGGAACTAAATATTTTGAGATGGGGGTCCGTGGCCAAATACATGTCATTTTGGGGGTCCTTAACATGAAAAGGTTTGAGCACCACTGACATGGAAACATAGCTTTCTTGCACACATTTTTCATAATTTTTCCAAAAATAGCAGATTTACAAGCTCGCAGTGCGGCACTCGGTGCCGTGCTGTGAGCTTGTATATCTGCTATTTTTTGAATAGTTAACATTCATGGGGGGGCCCGCAGTGAATCCTTGTACCCAGGGCCCAGAATTTGGTGTGACGCCCCTGCACACACACACACACGCACGCACAGTGCACACACATGCATAGACACTCACGTGCCACACACACACTCACACTCACACACACACACACACACACACACACACACGCACACACAAACGCACACAGGGACAATGCATGTGCTTTTCCCCTGGGTTGGATTCTAACAGGAACATATTTCTACTGGGTGAAATGTGATATATTTGCAGGTTTGTGCCACATGAAGGAGGCTTGGCTACACAACACTTCTGAAGTGGGGTGGCAGACACGGAGATGACAGGAACTGAATTACCCGACTTAAGTAGAGGACAAATCGGACAAGAGGGAGAGAACTGAAGGACAAAGGAGAAGTGGACCTGGATATGTTTACAGTTGTTCTCTTAACCCTTTTGAGATTCTCTTATTGTCGGGTTGTCCAAAACCACTTGACTGAGTTGAGATTCTCTTATTGTCGCGCGTCCAAAACACTTGACTTGAGTTACAACGATGCATCTGAATGCAAAAGGCCGGTACGTTATAATCACAAAGAAATCTAGAATCCAGATCACACACGTCGAGGTGAGTGAGAGCGAACAGCACACGTGGTCGCCATGAACATCATTTCAACCACATTAACTGCCATCTCTATTTTTGGGCAAACACGCAGCAAAAATGGCGGTAGGAAATGTCCCGCAAGACTGAGCTAACAGGACCAGTGTTGTCCAATGCAGGGGTGCCCAAAAGGTAGATCGTGATCAACCAGTAGATCACAAAGGCTGTGCTGGTAGATCACATGACATTGCCCCTTAATAGAATTAAAATATAAAGAAACATATTTATAAACAAAAATCACAAAACCCCTATTTTTGGCATCTATCACTTGAATTAAGGTGACATGATTGATTGACATCAAAAAGGACCTGTCAGTTACCTGATGGCTTCTAAAAACAAACCCCCCCAATGCAATGCTTTGCTATCAATAGTCAGCATTACAAAGAACCTGAAAACATAAAGACTAACCTAAAAACATTTCCCCGCTATTTCCCAATGTCTTTGTCTTTGTAACGCCAGTGCCGCTATTCCAAAGCCCCCCTCAGGTACATTGTTTTTGGGGTGGGTAGATCATGTTGAGCTGGTCATTTTAAAAGTAGCTCTCAAGTCAAAAATTTGTGGGCACCCTTGGTCCAATGTAAAACTCAAGTCACTTCCTGAATTGCCTATGGAAACAAAATATGAGTCAAATATGACCATGGCCAGACCAAAATGAGAAAAATACGAATGCAGAAAATCAGTCTATATTCCAGGCTAATGATAAACCTCTTCGATACGTAAAACCTATACTTTGTTGACCAGGGTCCCTCCTTTCTTCCCTCTCCATCAATTCTTGTCCGAAAACGTCTATCTGTGAGCTTGTAGATCGGCCATTTCAGCAACTACTCGCAGTACGACAACAGTATACAACAGTATATAAGGGCTTAAGTGCTTAATTCTATTCTGAAACCCTGTCCATCAGCCTCGGCCTCTAGAGTGGCTTGTTTAAGAAACAATTAAGAGGTCTACAGAGCCATTTGCAGGCAGTGGGCCTTTGCCGGCCAGGGCCAGCCGGGCCTGAGTACCTTTCACAGCTGATTTATAACACTGTCGCCTTGGCAAGGCAACATAATTAATAGGAGCATGGACTTCTAATTCCAATGACTTCCACACCAAGTGGGTTTCATTTGATTTATGATGGCCGGGGACTTTGCATTTTATCAGTTTCGTTCGGTCATTATTTATGCTGATGACCAATTTCGGTGGGTCGCTATCATCTAACTTGCTACTAATCAAAGAGAATTAGGGTTCACTGCATTATTTAGAAGCCGCTAATTTATCTTTGAAACAAGGCAAGAGGAATTGCCGCGCCGGAGCACTCGCCGAAACGCACCGGGGCAAGCCCAGAGTTTAAAGGTGCATTTCGGCGTCAGGGAATCATAGCGCTGTTATAAAAAAAAAATGAAAAAAATAAATAAAAAAAATATTCACACGCGCGTATGCTATACTGTGCTCTTTATTGAACCAAATCGCTCTACCAAGGACGAAGTTATTCAAACAAAGGCAATGGCCAATATATCATATTAATATTATGGATCTATTATGGACATAAACGGTAGTCTAATCATTAGGGGTGTAACGATATAGTAACTGAACCGAAAAATCGATTTTAATTTGCAATGATCTACTATATCGTTTGCAAAAGCTAAATATCGTTCAGTTTTGGCTTTGTATCGCGTATCATTTTAAAATGCGGTAATCGGTATCGAATTGTTTGGAATGCAAATAATTGATTGTATGGAAACTAAGTATTTGTGCCTTGTATTTGGCAATTTTAAGAGGGAAAATGAAAAAGAGGGGTCTAATTACCTTTCCATTCCATATAGCTACTCTTGGTCTATCAATAAATGTGTGTAATCTCTGTGTTCATGTCAAGGTGGGTTTGTCCATATGTGTTGAAATATAATGTCCTTGTATTTGCTAGAGAATCACAGCGTTTACTTCCATAATAATAGATTTTTTTAACAGAATTCATTTCTTTGCTAAATAGTTACTATATCGATTTGAAATCATTGAATCAAATCGTATCGTATCGCCATGAACGAACCAATATCATCCATGTATCGTATCGTTAACCATGTATCGTGATGCCTATTGTATCTCTGTTAAAATGTATCGTTACACCCCTACTAATCATGATATACTGTAGGTGAGAAAGGACCACTGGGATCGAGTAAAAACATAATAACGCAAATAGTGCATGGGAGCAGAATGTGGAATAAAGACAACATTGTTAGTGGCCAGGGTGTGGTAGGTTGGTCGTTAAAGTACAGTGAATGACTGACTGAGGATGTAAAGGGCAATAAGGTAGCACAAACATTTGCAAATCGGCCGTTAACGACGCCACATAAAAGCGAAGCTAGCCCACTAACACGACAGAGCCAATCTTTGCCTCTGTAAAATAGCAGGTCGAGTCTTATGGGTTTATCTATTAAGTTCCAGTGGGCCGGCATGCATTTGTGTTGTTGACACATGTGAACGCTAGTAGGGCTGTCACCTCATAGTCGATCAGCCTGTCTATTTGTTCTTTGTCAACCAAGACAACATTAGTAGATTAGTAATTTTTGTATGCTTTCCCCCCATGCTCATCCCATAACCCTTTAATTGTGCTTTCAATTGACAAATGCCATTGTGAAATCATAATTGACTTGTTAATGACAATACATAGCAATGCAACGTAAATACCAGATTTAGCAATGATGCTGATTTACATCTGCAGTCCCCACAAAAAAAGCAACAACATAAACAAGCAACAATAGAGTACATCAAGATGTTCAGTTCTCAAACTCACCAACCTTTAGAGGCGGTGCCATAATGTTGTACTTTTTTGCAAAGTACTGATCCAAAAACATAAATGACATCATATAATCATCCCCTCCCCTTTTACCATTCACCCAACACTGTGGGTGTGGCTAACTTCAGCTGGGTCACCACCATCCTGACAACTAGGCATACTTAAGGAACTGGTGGGTGTGGCCACATAAAAACCTAATTTTAACTCTTTCTGTACATTTCTTTGGACAAGATCTTCCTCCTAGTATAATCATAATACCTGATGATCATGTTTTGTTTGGGGGGGGGGGGGGGGGGCACTGCATCTTTAAAGGTTTGTCTCTGCATGATGACTGTATACACTGCAGCAAACACAATTTTACAGGTCTTGTTGATTAAACCAGCTAATCGACTAGTGAACCAATTCCTATTTTTATAAACTAAATATTTATTTAGTCACACATTCAAACAGTCCAGCTCGAATTTAAATCACTGCGGGCTATAACTGCCCGGCAAAAAGGTGAAAACATTCCTTACATATTAATTCATGAACGCGTCTCAAGGCAGCATTAATTTGAGGAATGGGCGGGCGTCATGTTGATGTGCTACTCAGCCCAGAGGCATAAGGCAACACATCAAAGCAGGACGTCTCTCCATGTGTCAATATTTGTCCTCACGGATGGTAGCAACCGCAAGTCCGACCGGGGCGAGCCATGCACAGCATTCTTGATGACCTAGATGTTTCTATTATTTATGAATGAAATTATTTTGAAAATCTTTTTGTTTTTTTTAGTTTAAAACTAAATGTAGTAGATAAAACATTAAGGGATCTTTACAAATCTGTCTACGACCCACAATTGGGTCCGATCCAGTGTTTGGGAAACAACTAAATGTTTTGAGATGCGGGTCCGTGGCCAAATAAATATCATTTTGGGGGTCCTTCACATGAAAAGGTTTGAGAACCACTGACATAGCAGTCTCTCAAAAACAGACAAACTGAGCTCCAGTTAAGTGAAAAGGACCTTTTGTCCTAGACCACAGATTGCCGATGATATTGTCAGAAAATAAAGGTTTCCGAATCAATTTAAAATAGAATAAAAAACATGTTTTGATGGAAACAAACACCATAGCTGATGTTATATATATTTTTAAAGCCACGGCAAACAGCATTTCCCGCTGTAACAATATGGTTGCATCAGGAATACAATATGTTTATTGCCCTATCGATTCATTGAACACAGCCCTAAAACCCCATGTGGTCGAGCTGAGTCCCACAGGGCTCCATGCTAGTGTCTTTTCTGTTGTCGCAGGGAAAGCTGTGAGCTTGTCTATCTGATATTTTCACTGAGAGCTTTCCCCAAAATACGGGTTTAAGTGGATAACGCTGAAACTTGAGATGTACTGTACACACAGGCTCTGTTACAACCCAGATTGAGATCAGTTGATTTGTAAAAGGCCGTTTCTGAAAACGGTGTGTGTGTCTCAGGTAGGATTGGGATAGAAGAAAAAATAAATTCATGCCAAGCCTGTGGCTGAATGTAATGAAACTAATGCCTCAATGTCCAAATATTTAAAAAGACTGATTACGGAATTACTACACCTCTTTTTTTAAGATTTGTTTTGGGCTTTTTATTCCTTTATAGATAGGACAGTAGACTGACAGGAAATGGGGGAGAGCCGGGGAGCGACACGCGCAAAGGTTGTCAGGATCGGGAATCGAACTGGCGCCGCCGTCCAGGCATCCATGCCTACTGTATGTCGGCAATGCCTAAGTGGTATGCGCCTGGACCAGTAGGCCAGCGGTCACCCTGGAAATACTATACCTCAATATTCAATATTATCAGAAACCAGCCCAAGCCTAATATGACCAATGCTGACAATCATGCAGGTTGCATATGGCTCATATACTACTGTATATGTAAACATATTGTTCACAGAATGGCTTAAGTTGACATATTATACTCATTTCTCTAACAAAAACATACTGTAGTATTTCAGTCTGGTCGGGTATAATCAGAATCAACATACCAACCAGCATTTCATAAAAAGCTGTTTCCCCACTACCAAATACAATAAGCAGAGAACTGCACAATATAGTCCCTTTAGATCAAACCACGCACCGAGTGCAATTTACTGTACGGCAAAATGAAAAATGCACTCCTCAAAGTGTTTGACAACGAGGTCCAACATAAATGATCAGACTCCATTTGTTAGCCCGGTCCCTTTCCCCTGATTCCGCCCGCGTGATAAATTGCATTAGCAAAACCGCAGGAGGCTAAGCATTCTTGACATGTTTTTATTGATTTGCATGGGCGCTATATGCATGTAATCCTGTTCGTAGGTAAATCGCGGCGCGGTGCAAGATTCGAGTCACAAGTGATCCTACTGGGGGTGGGGGGGGGTGGGGGGCAGGGTGGCGTTTGGGGGACTGGCGGAGCCCGCATTGTGTGTGGAAAAGAGATGTGGGCCGCCCCCATTGGAATCTAGGAACCTCTATTAAGATTTATAGGTGGTGGGATTCTACGGGCCCGAGGCATTATTCATGGTAAAACCTCTCTGTCTCGGCTGTTTACAAGATGAGACATGGGGCTGACAGAGATGGAGCCTCTACAACAGGGCCAGGCTGCTGGAACATGAGGCTAGCTCACCTGGCGAGCCCCGGCCCTCGCCGTAATCATCGTCTCAAACCAGTGGGGGGGGAAAAGGGCTCGTCCCCCCCGGGCGCTTGAGTCGAAGTATATTTATGGTAAGATACTACTACTCCTGGTCAAATATTAAGTGAAAGTTGCTCAGTTAAAGCAGGGTCTTCAACAGGGGGTCCGGGACCCCTAGGGGGGTAAATGGTAAATGGTGCATTTATATAGCGCTTTTATCCAAAGCGCTTTACAGAGATTGTGCATTACATTCACCCATTCATGCACACATTCATACACCGGTGGCGGAGGAAACCATGCAAGGCACCAACCTGCTCACCGGGAGCAATGTGGGGTTCAGAGTCTTGCCCAAGGACCCTTCTACATTAACTCAGGGGGAGCCCGGATTCGAACTGGGAACCCTTCGGGAAGCCTTCGTGCTCTAATAACGGTTTCTCTACCCCTGAGCTATGCCGCCTCAGAGTTACTACAGGGGTCCTCCAAAATCTTCCAATCCTTTTTTATATAAACAACTTGAACCCTAGTGTCCATATTCTGTATCCAAAATTAGCCGATCTACTAGCTCGCAACGCCTCGTGCTGCGAGTTTGGTGTAGAGGGGGAAAAGAGCAGACTAAGTACAAGCGTAAAAGGTGAATCGCTAGTCCATCGCTAATCACTAGTTTGTTTGTTTTTTGACCAATGGGGATGGAGATGATCCAGTATTATAGCCAATCACCAAAGAGACCACTTTGGCCACGCCCCCATCTGCAAAAATTACAGGGCTACACTGATAGGACTTTCAGACTGAATAATGGAGTGAAACAAAATGAAAATCCAGGCTTTCGTGGTATGACAGTCATCAAATCAAACAACCAAACAAAAACATGTATAAACAATACTCAAGTAAAGCACAGATACTCAAAAACATTACATAACATTCAACACTTATTTTTGGCCCTGCACTATTGGGGTTGTGTTGGTTGAATTGAGTACTATTGCTGTGTTGGCATGGCGGTGAGATACTTGTGTTGCACTGACTAGCATTGACTGTTATGTACACTTTTGTTGGCACTGCCAATTGCTTTTTTGTGTGTGACGTGTCAGTTATGAGCGTTGAATTCTGCTTGGTCATTTTATGTATATATTCTTATTTTTATTGTGCCTTGCTTTTTTTTGGACTGTACACAACAGTACTATTTTTCTTTTGCTTACTTCTTTGTAACTTGTAACCTTTAACTGCTGTGCTGCCTCTGGGCAACTGAATTTCCTGTGGGATAATAAAAGTAGTATCTATTTACATAAGTACTCTCGTACAGTAAATGTACATACTATCCACCACTAGGTCAAACCATGCAGCAGTACACAGAAAAATACCCACGCCGTCCCCCGCCAGAACTCACTCTGTGTTTTGACAGCATGTGACTGAGCGCCGTCAGAGTATTCTCAATTATATTTGCATTGAACCCCCCGCCCCTCAGTACACACCGTGGCCCACGAGACCAACTTTTGCCACCGTCGCAGGAGAACGTCACATTTATCATGCACGGGGGTGCATTGCAAAGATCACATTGTTGAGTTCAAGTGCGCACAAATAAAATGCAATCTCTAAAAAAAAACGACGACGGTGTCAACGCGGCCTCGTCCATCAAGCGAGATGCATCTCGAACGTCCCACGGTTCTGCACTGCACTTTGTCAACGTGCAACGCTTTTATTAGCTCTGTGCGTGTGAACCCGCCGCGGCGTTTAGGACTTCATAAGCACGCGCTGACTAGCGCAGTTTGTACCCGGTGTCCATAGCTACAGCATCGCACAAGCTATAAGACTTATTTCAAAAACAGACGCCACACCTCTGGTCCTTGTTTAACTCTCAAATACCTGGAACGCGCCCGAGTCGCGTTAGATTTTAACCACTTTAACCATTATAGTATGCTTTAACTTTAGAAAAATAGCAGATATACAAGCTCACAGCGCGCGCTGCGAGCTCGTAGATCTGCTATTTTTTGAAAAATCGTGAAACTGTGTGCAAGTCTTTGAATATCTTTGACCCGATCTTTGACCCGACTTCTAAATCCTTCCTCTAAATCAGTGGTTCTCAAACTTCTTCATGTCAAGGACCCCCAAAATTACAGGTATTTAGCCACGGACCCCCATCTCAAAATAGGTTGTTCCAGGGACCCCCCAGAAGCAAATATTTGAGTTACAAATGTTTGCTTTTAAATAGATATATTCAAAGACTTGCAAAGAAAAATCATGATTTTTTCAAAAATAGCAGATCTACAAGCTCGCAGCGCGGCACTCGGTGCCGCGCTGTGAGCTTGTATATCTGCTGTTTTTCAATTGTTAAAGCGGTCAATAATCCTGGGCCTAAATGGGTTAAGAAGCCATGGCGGTATTCAGTTTATTCAGCAATTTCTCGACCGTCCCAGCGCCACACTTTATTTGGTCTTATTAGACGAAAAAACCGCGAGGATCACCTTCAACTTTTTATTAATGACGGTGCCCTGGATGAAAGATGCTGGTGGAAAGCTGCAACATCTGTTTGCTGCATTCACTTCTCAGCGGGCTCCACCTATTCCTCATGCCTAATGATGCTGATCCGCTCGGCGAGTTTTTACGGACAAATGTGTATTTGGCCACATTCATCATCCTGAATGAGAGTTCCTGATGAGCCGTCCGCTGGCCTGCTTCGGCTCTCACTACCGCACGTTAACAAATGACAACCGCTGCCACATGTTTTCCATTTGGGAGATACATAGAGGGAGGGAGGGAGGGATAGGGAGGGAGACAGAGAGAGAGAGAGAGGGCTGAGAAAGATGGGCAGCTTCAAGGGAAAATGGTCAATGACTCCCTCCGCTCTTAGCGGATCTACCCCCCCGTGCCCCATCAACCAACCGCAGCACCGCGAAAAAATACATAAATTATGTAATGCCTTCAAGGATCAGTCACTAGGACGGAGCCGCCATGTCACTGACGACGTGGCCGCGGCCCAAAAAAACCCTTGATGACAGACATTATCGGCGGATGCAAACTTTAACCCCTCGCAGCGGTCCGCCGAAACGTTTATCCCCGGCAGACCCGACATGAAAGAGTCGAAAACAGATACACATATAGATGGATGTGTCCAAGAATATGTTAACTTGGATAAACAAAAGTCGATGGCCGCTCAATGTCCCGGGGAGCTGTACCCCTAATAAATCATATTCTCTTTTGATGTGCAGCTGGCTAGGGGTGCAGGAAGAAGGCTGGGGGGAGGGTGGGGGGTGTTTGGGGGGGTAGACATGAGTCAGGCACCGGGACATGAAGTCTGGTTCTCTCTCTCTCTCTCAGAGCCTGGGAATCAAAGTTTTAGTGAAACTCCAGGGAGACGTGAGAGGAGTAAATAAGTTATGAATAAGGTCATAAGTGAAAACGGGTCCGTGGCAGAAGATGCCTGAAATCCCATGATGTTTTCGCTGGGGGAGAACAAAAGCTAAAGCTAAAGAAGGAGATAATGTGGTGAGAGAAATGGAGCTCGATAGACCAAATGCTCCAAAATGATTAGTCTCTAAAGTCCGTCCCTTCCACAGTTTTTGAATGCTATACAGAAGGTCTGGACAGTAATTCCAAACCCGTAAAAAGTTGAGAACAGGAAGCTGTCATCTGCTCTTCAGACCATCTGCTCTTCAACCAATCATGGCGCCGGGCTTGCAACACCATATTTTTAAAGAGGAGGCGCCATAGTTGTGTGCTTTTTCCGTTGTGTATGTGTCTATGGAGTTAACGTTACTCTAATAGACCCCCTGGTGTGGTTATAATATTCAAATATGTCTTCCCTGTGTAGTTTTGGTTTCTTCCTGAAAGCCGAAAGCCTTTGAGTCAAAAGGCCCAATTGAAATACACCGCTTTAATGACACACTAAAATCATCCCCTCCCCTTATTATCATACAACAGCTGTGGGCGTGGCTAACTCAAGGTGGGTGGTGCTAAGGTGAAAACTTAATGAACAGGTGGGCACATAAAAACATAATTTTAACACTTTCTGTACACTTTTTTTTTTTTTTTTTTAAGTTGTATAATGATAATACTTGATGATCATGTTTTATGGGAGGGAAAAAATCACGGCACCCTGTCTTTAAATATAAAAGCCCCTTTAACCACTTAACAGGCCTATGTTAAAGCTTGTTAAACGATGGTGTCACCTAGGGAAAATAGATCAGCCATTCTCAAACATTTGGAAACCTTTCTCCCATGATGACATGCCCAAATTAGGGACGCAAGATTGAAAGCAGTCGATTGAACTAATGTATTTCCCTTATAAGAGTTTTACAATGATCCTTGGGTTACATTTTTGTGTTTACAACAGGGGTCTTCAACGTTTTCAGGCCAAGGACCCCTTAGTTGAGAGAGAGATGAAGCAGGGACCCCCACAACCTTTTCATAGATTCCATATAGTTTCATCATTTAACAGCACAATCATCAGTGTATTTTGGATTCATGTCAATTTGTTTTCAGATATTTAACCACTTGAGCTGTCATTACCTAATAAACTTGACCTTTCACTCTGTACTTAGTCTGCTCTTTTTCCCCTCTAAACCAAAACTCTTTGCCGAATCTACAAGCTCACAACGCTGTGAGCTTGTAGATCTGCTATTTTTGGAGACAGTTCTCAGAATATGGACACTTGGGTTCAAGTTGTTTATATAAAAAGGATTGGAAGATTTGGAGGACCCCCTGTAGTAACTCTGAGGACCCCCTAGGGATCCCGGACCCCCTGTTAAAGACCCCTGGTTTAGACGTATGACGTCTTCATGCATGGAAGGCCGGTGTGGAGGTTGTCTCGTCTGCGCTGACTTCCAGAAGAAGGGGAGGCTGTCATATCTCCTAGTCACGACACGACTTGAGCGTGGAGACACGGGCCTTTGTGCGCTCACGGCGAGGCGATCAGGGATAAGCCGCGAACGGAGCTTTCGGCTATTCTGCGCCGGCGGAGACGGATGCTGTCAGCGAGCGAAGTGTATTTAACACATACAGAACGGGTACACTGTATTGTGTATCATTATTTTATGCTTTAACTATTGAAAAATAGCAGATATACAAGCTCACAGCGCGGCACCGAGTGCCGCGCTGCGAGCTTGTAGATCTGCTATTTTTGAAAAATTGTGAAAATTAGAATTTTGACCCGATTCTATAAGTGTCTTTTGAATCCTTCTAAGGTTTTTTGAAAAACCTGTGTTTCTATGTCAGCAATTTGGCTGGCCATCGTCAAAGAAAAGGTCCTTTTCACTTAAATGGAGCTCAGTTAGTCTGTTCTTGAGAGACTACTATGTCGGTGGTTCTCAAACCTTTTCATGTGAAGGACCCCCAAACTGATATTTATTTGGCCACGGACCCCCCCATCTCAAAATATTTAGTTCCAGGGACCACCCAGAAGCAAAATTTTAGTTACAAACGTTCGCTTTGAAAATACATATATTCAAAGATTTGCACACATTTTCACGACTTTTTCAAAAATAGCAGATCTACAAGCTCGCAGCGCGGCACTCGGTGCCGCGCTGTGAGCTTGTATAGCTGCTATTTTTCACAGGTTAAAGCATTCAATAATTCTAGGCCCAAATGGGTTAACACAAGCCAGTGTAAAACTATCCGCCGCACAAGAGCAGCTGGAGAACCTCTGCCGGACTGCTGGGGATAAATCATATGGTAGGAAAAAAGGCAAAACAGACACAGCGTGATGCCCGGCCCCGGGGCTAAAACTCTTTGACAAGCGTAAACGCAGACGAGCTATTTGCAGTTGCATCCTCCTCCTCCTAACGCCTCGCCCCCCCCTCCGCCCGCCCCTCGCATTCTCAACCCAGCCCCCGTCTGGACCCCCAAGAGTGTGAGCTAGGTCAACCCATGTCATTGTTGTTGCTGCTACACCACGGCTGTGATCCTCGGTTATTATAACAAAACCCCTTCTCGCTAACTAGCGTTGGCCCTCAAGGATTATGGGCACAGTGTGGGCAAAGAGGAAAGACGAAACAAAAACCGGCGTCTGGTAGAAAGAAGGGGTTCACGCGCACATGCACGCACGCACGGTGGATTGCTAAATTAAACATGTTTCATTGCTACCCTGAAAGGTTCTAGTAAATACGGTATATTGTGATGTTATATACTGTAGTTGCACAATAGAATACTCACATAATAGAACCATAGTATCATAGTATGGTAATCATTGTCTAGTAGTATTATCATAGTATCCTAATAGTATCTGTCGTCTGTCCGTAAAGCTTATTATAACACATTACACACATCTAACGGTCACAGTGTTTTAGCGTGGTCCATGATTTCTCCCTGGCAGTATTGTTAACCTTAGTGTTAATGTTGTTATTTACAGTTTATGATAGCATTTCATGAAAAAAAAAAGTACTGCCACCTCTTGTACTGCTAGTTTTATGTCCTGCCAGGATCTATAGCTAGTACAGCTGGTTTTATATCCTGCCATGACCTCCAGTACTGCTAGTGTACCTATGATACTACATACAGTACAGTATGATATTACATGACACTGGTTATGGGTGGATAGTACTGAAAGGCACTGATGATATTTTATTTGATCTTTTGTCTATGTGTGATTCAAATAAGCCTACTGTATGCTGTTTTTACCTGTACATTAAGTAGCACAGCATACCGTTGTTTCCTGTTGAGATTGGCACATTTCACCAAGGTTGTTTCATCTCACTCACGTCACTTTGTCTGCTGACCTCACTCGGCAACGAAATTAACAGAAACATAAACAAAAAAATTAAATAAAACAATTCACAGGAGGCAAGCAGTGATCACCCCATGATGTGCACTGCAATGTAGTTTCAAATGCACCGCATTGCAGGTGCTTTTTGAGAGTGAAAAAATAAGAAGACATGTGTGACATGTGTGTGATCTGGGCAGCTTGCCCCAGGAAATGTGCCAAGCTCAATAGGGAACAAAGGTAATTGTGGGGATACGTTTAGAGCTACAGTCATAGCATACTTTTGTATGTGAAGTTTGTGCTGGGTAGTTTTCAATAGCAATTAGATGGATTTTAGTTTTTTTTTTTTTGGCAAATACTTACAAATTGGGTATATTTATTTACTGAATGTTTATTTCTCCACTCAAAATCTTTCAATTAAAAGGCAATTAGGTCTACGCAGAGGAATGCAAAGCAATAATTTCACTGTGTAGAGAAAACGCCTGTGGTTTTACAGTACATTTTACAAACTTCACCAACAACTAGGTCACGAGTCAAGACAACCATGAGACGGCATCCTTCCTGTTCTGCTGTCAAAGGCTGATGTGCAGCAGTTTATAAAACATACCGTCCTTGTCGGGTGGAAACCTTGTAAGTCCAAAACCGTTTGTTTTGTATTTATCATTTTAAAAATGATTTAAACCAGTGAAAACAGCCGATCTACAAGCACACAACGCCTCGCACCGCGAGGCGTTGTGTGCTTGTAGATCTGCTGTTTTCACTACTTTTGTGCGACGGCCTTGTATGATGAAGCAGAGCTTTGCTTCGCGGAAAAAAAAACGTACAAATTTGAAACTTGGAGATACGAGGTTTCCGCCCGACAGTGACGATATATATTCTGTGCTCAAACTTACTGCATGTTGCGCGCAGACAAACTCAAAATTCTAGGACTGTGAACATTATAGTCAAGTTTTTTTATTTTATTTCCCACACTATTTTAACCGGCAGACAGTGGTTGGTGAAGACTCCCTCAAAAACATCTGGGCCAATTAGATGTCTTCTTGCTTTGCTTAATGTGCTGATGCTGAAAGCGATTACTGTTGCAGAAAATAACCACTAGACGTGCACTCAGCTGACCTCCTCCGAGCCCCTATTCATCTTGAATAGAAGTCTGGTCTGCTCGCTGGGGACGTGCTGGGCCCCTGATTCAGCCTGGGAAAAAGAGTTGGAGAGGCCCTCATTGCGCGCTATAGAGAGGGATCTCTCTCCATAGCGCTGCTGCTACTCAAAGATTTGCCATTTCAGATCATGACAAGTGACAAGCCAGTGAGTGGGCCAATTACATGAGTTATATTTCGTCGTTGTCGGGTGGAAACCTTGTATGTCCAAAACCGTTTGTTTTGTATTTATCATTTAAAAAATTAATTAAACTAGCAGCTGTTTTTACTACTTTTGTGCGACAGCCTTGTATGATGAAGCAGGGCTTTGCTTTGCGAAGAAATTTACACATTCAATTTGAAACTTGGAGATACGAGGTTTCTGCCCGACAGTGACGATTTACTTTGTTGGCCGCCCAGCCCCCAAAATGGAACGAAGGCCGACATTTAATTTATTTATTTTTTCCTAATGGCCGCCCTGGACCATTCGGGAGTTGTCCCGCTTTTCCCAATGGCCAGCACGTCCCTGCTGTTCGCAATGTCTGAAGGAAGCATATGTCATCTCTGCTGACTATCTGAGATAACACAGCTCTCCGTTATGACAAAGGCACTCCTATGCATATAAATATTACATTGGATTTGCAAAGAGTTAATTCATTAACAGGCTTGCAACAAACACAATTTCAAAGTAATACACAAAAGGTGGAGATGTTTATTAGGACACATTCCCGCGTTATGAGCGTGTGAATGATCAATCACGCGGCGGAGAGGCATATTACTCCAATTTTCTCCGGCCTCACTAACAACACAAAGTTCACAGACACCAAATCAGTTTCAAGGGGAACCCGGGGGCTACAAGTGCAAGACTGCTATACGAGACATTCATAATTTATGTGCATTTGATGTAGTGATATGTAAAAAAAACTTCAGAGGAATTTTAATGGGCTCGAGGCAGAGCAGGAAGGGGGGGAGGATGTTTGTCCTTTTCTCACTGAATCACTTCTAAACCCTAAAACAACAACAAAAAAAACCTAAGCCATAGCTTGTAATCATCGAGAAAGGGGAATTTCATCTTCTTATTTCAATGCCTTATTGATTGGGTGGCTTGGGTTCTTATAGGAGCCATTACATGGCCCAAGTGGTGCCCAGCAACAGTGTCCGATACAGTCAACAAAGGAAAGCTATTTCCATTGATCAATGTCTCTCCACACCAAACAGATAAAGATTGATAATACACTTCAGCGAAAATCCTAAAGTCAATTAGAGCTGGATGAAAAACCAGTGCTGTGTAGGGACAACACGAGCCAGGTGCTAATATTCTCTTCGAGCCAGCACTTTTTTTTTTTTTTTTTTTTTTTTAAGATGTCAGAAAAAGTAAAAGCTAAATAAATCACCAAACTGGAGAATCTGTCCCCCTCCCTTCAAATGAAACAATAATTGATTAATCTTTCAGACGTGTGGCCTGTGTTTGTGCGGACTATCGATTACCAGTAACCTTTCATTATTATTTTCTCCATTAGAGGAACGTATTAGAATAGATGAGAGCTGCTTAAACTCATTCAGAACGGGTACACTATATTGTGTATCATTATTTTATGCTTTAACTATTGAAAAATAGCAGATATACAAGCTCACAGCGCGGCACCGAGTGCCGCGCTGCGAGCTTGTAGATCTGCTATTTTTGAAAAAAACGTGAAAATTAGAATTTTGACCAGATTCTATAAGTGTCTTTGGAATCCTTCTAAGATTTTTTTGGAAAAAAACAATGTTTCTATATCAGCAATCTGGCCAGCCATCGTCAAAGAAAAGGTCCTTTTCACTTAACTGGAGCTCAGTTAGTCTGTTCTTGAGAGACTACTATGTCAGTGGTTCTCAAACCTTTTCATGTGAGGGACCCCCAAAATGATATGTATTTGGCCACGGACCCCCATCTCAAAATATCTAGTTCCGAGGAACCACCCAGAAGCAAAATTTGAGTTACAAATGTTCGCTTTGAAAAAATACATATATTCAAAGATTTGCACACATTTTCACGACTTTTTCAAAAATAGCAGATCTACAAGCTCGCAGCGCGGCACTCGGTGCCGCGCTGTGAGCTTGTATATCTGCTATTTTTCAACAGTTAAAGCATTCAATAATTTTAGGCCTGAATGGGTTAACTCTCTAACACCCAGTATCAAGAGTGCACTCCTGTTACCGTGAGGAGGACCAAATGTTTCGTCCACTGATGCACACGTATAGGAGAAATCATTGCAGAGAAACCCAGAGCCCTGCATGTTAATTTGTCAGCCCATTAGAAAAACTCTCTCCTTGTCAGTGATCCAATCTAGACAACGGGGGACTGCCCATGAGCCCCACTGAACAGCCTTATTTGAATCAACTCCACGTCGGGTCCCATCAGGGTCCCGCGGACTGGGATCCGACTAAAAGACCCCGACAGGCCAGGGAGAGACGAGACGGAGAGGAAGACGCGAGCAGACATGGGCATGTGATAAGACGACTGAGGAACGTTACTGATAGCTGCGAGGGAGAGAGGTACACACGCTAATACAATACACAGGATGGATCTACGGTAGGCCATGACTATTTGGAAGGAGGAGCATTTCTTGCAATGTAGTCCGCAGTAGGACATTCACCAAATATTCGAATATCAAAGTCACTATTCAACGTTGTTCACCGAAGTCGAATATTTTTTTTTTTTTTTATATAAAAATATATAGTTTATAAAGCTTGGCTAGATAAGAAGTCATAAGAATGAGTTGTCAATGCCCCTGGTGGATGAATTTGTTAATGCTCTAAGAGCATTTCTTGCATGAATGTAGTCCGCAGAAACACATTTGTTTCCGGCTAATATCTGCTGTCACGCCAATCAAGCAAATTAAAGCATGATTGTCCACCGCCATTCAATTTAAAATTCTGGCATTTAGCGGACGCTGTGTTTACAAGGTAAACACAAACATCAAATGCTGCAGAGAGACAGCATATCGTCACTCCATTTCTGAGGTTTTTGAGGCATAAATCAGGGCTAATCAAGCTGAGTGTTGATTAAAATAATATTGAACCAATGGAAAGTAGTAAAAAGTGCTTGAGACAAAACCTCTTAACTCCACACTTTCTGCCAAAGCAGCTAACTCCACACGATTGGTCCTCTCTTTTTTTTTCATAAATATGTGCTATTGAACACCCTTTAGGTCTGTGTGTTGGTTAAAATAGTATTGAACCAATGAAAAGTTGTAAAAAGCCCTTCGGTCAAAACCTCCTAACTCCAATTGAGCCCCATTTTCCCGAAAATGAACATTTTGGAGTTAGGAGGTTTCGGACCGACAGCAGAGATTTAGTAGCATAGTAAACTAGGAGTACAGGTAAACCAAGAACCTAGCATCAGTGTAAACAATATTATGCCATACCTTTGGTTTCTTTGTAGGCCAACATCGGCGTTTTGTATTCTGTGTGGGCAGCAACTGGGGGCCAATGGAGGGAGCGGAGAAGTGGGAGACGTGAAGAATTTGGCTGATTGAAGACCAAGCATGCAGCGACATACTGGATCTTTCTGAGGGGCTTATAAGTCATCCAGAATGCATTACATGCATTCCATGTCGTACAACAAGGAATTGGACAAATATGAACAGACTTGACACGCCATGATTCAATGCTGCAAATCTAAAGGTTTGAAACTTCCTGTTGTGAATAGATCTATAGTCTTCGCCTGTTCTATCCGTCTGTCTTTCAATGTTATATGAGATACATAAAGGGTTCCTGTGTAAGCCAAAAAGCTTACTAGGATCTCCCTTTAGTCGATCTTGTACGAGTGATTTGTACTGTACTTTTTCCTAGGCAACCTTCTAATAAATTCTTCAATTAATCAATCAAGACTTTCATCGATCAGGCTGATTTTTTTAACAAATGATGTCACTCACCAATGCTCAATCTATATGAGAGAATCTTCTGCAAAAAGCTTCCGTTCTGCCTAGTTTTCGGCACATCGAACACGACTATACCCATTTCTCCCTACCAGTTCTGGTCTGACCAAACCTTAAGATAGATAGATAGATAGATACCTTTATTATCCCAAGGGGGAAATTCAGTAAAGGCTACGGGCCTTAGGGGAATAACCTCGCTCTTACTACCTGAGAAATTTGGACAGTTTCCTGTGTTCCGTACCGAATAAAATGCAGTGTCTAAGTGATTTGCCCGGCGCGCATCGACACTGTATCTTCAGATAACCAGGATGCCCCTGCATACTGTACAGCAGTGCCCGCAAAATCCCATAGCCAATATCCAGGAAGATTGGTCTACAAAGACATAAGGGACTATGCTTCAAAAACAGGCCTTGATTGTGCCATGCGGGATAAAATGCGTCATTCAAGCTAACCATTTCCTCCATCTTTCACTGATAAAATCCACTTTCCATTCGTTGCCCTTTATCATAAACACAAAGTCTGCAGGGAAAGTAGACTAAGAAGTGGTTAAGCTTGTCCCTGGTTTCCAATTTCTAGGGAGCATTTATCTGATGATATATGTTCCTTTTGCTAAGTGAAAGGAGTTATTCTGTTTCCAACAGGAAGGACATTGATAGGGCATCGGGGATTTGTTTATTTCAACTCAAAGCACATAGCGTTTATCCAAGTATATATTTCGCTGCGGGCTCGAGACCGAACTATGGCTAAAGGCAAGATAAATCACAAGGTGCAAGTCAAAATTGCCTAATGCGTTTTATGAGCCTACACAGGCCCTTGATAGCAGGCTATACTTTAACTGAAAGCTGCAGTTGTGAGTTTCACACAACAGACTTCTTGTTCTGTCTTGTTTGTGACTGCGCTGTGTGTGTGTGTGTGTGAGTGTGTGACTGTGATGAATTTGACAGCTGTCATGTGCACGTCAGCTGTCTCCGTTTTAGACACTCGCCGGAATGACGGGATTTGAAAAGAAGTTCATCTGCTTCCTTAATAAACCCATTGTCTCGTCTTCCTAGAGCAGTGCTCGCATGTGATGGACACATCCAACAATGCCACGCGAGTGTAGTGAAACGTCGTAGATGCAGAGGAGCTCCTTTAGTGCGAGCGAGCGGCGACCGACGCAGGCTGACGTGCATTAGTAAACAACATCACTCGAAACAAAGTATTGACAGACACGAGGGCTGGTAGTGACAGTTCAGAGGGCATAATTCACCTGGAAAAACATCATTTTGTTAGCTTACGACAAGCATCGTGTTGTAAGGGGTTGTTAAGCAACACCCAGCAACATCTTTCCACAAATAGCTGTCCTGATTCGGTTGAACTGGCAGACCGAAATACACTTTCTGCAACGGCTCCGTGAGTGGTAAATAAGGTTGAGGCCTGGAGATGCCTTTCACGTGATCTCCAGTGAGGACTGTTGAGGCCGCTGCCAGATAGAGAGGCCTATTTATCTAAACCGCTGAACTTCGCATCCCACTGGTGCGACCCTGGCAACAATGCCGCCTTATACGCTCAAACAGGAGCTGTTGAACGAGGCCCCAACAGCTTGTCTGCGGAGGAATGGAGGGGTCATGTAAACTTGCAGCGGAGTAGAAGGGGCTCCGGAGAAAAAGGAGGAACAATCGTCTTTTCAACCTCCACATTGTTCCTTGAGAGAGAGAGGGATCCCTGGCATCGCCAACCTCCTCAACCCCAATGTGTTCTTTTCTTGAACAGCACAGGGCCGAAATAACTGTGCCCACAACAGCGTGATGTAGTTGTGTTGTTGTGCGTGCGTGTGTCTCTGCGTTTGGTTGGAGGTGATGGGGGTCCTCTGAGGAGTCTCTGGGAGGGTGTGTGTGTGTGTGTGTGTGTGTGTGTGTGTGTGTGTGTGTGTGTGTGTGTGTGTGTGTGTGTGTGTGTGTGTGTGTGTGTGTGTGAGTTTGTCTAGCTATACTTATGGGGAAAGCATGTTCACACAGTCACCTGCAGGGGACCTCTGACAGTGTGGGGACAAAATAGTAGGTCCCCACAACGGTTAGGGTTAGGTTTAGGGATAGAGGTTAGGGTAAGGCCACAGGACTTGCATAAAAATGAATGGAAGTCTATGTAATGTCCCCACAAGTGATGTAAATATATATAGTGTGTGTGTGTGTGTGTGTGTGTGTGTGTGTGTGTGTGTGTGTGTGTGTGTGTGTGTGTGTGTGTGTGTGTGTGTGCGTGTGTGCGCATGTGTGCATCAGTGTTTCTTTGTCCTTTTTTAAGTCTGTTCTCCCACCCCAAGCTTGCCCTCTATCCTTCAGATGGAAGATGCTACGTACTTTCAAAGAGATGGCTATCCACAGAGGGATGTGAACACTGTGTTAGTGCTCTAGCCTGTTTGAAGCACACTACCATTGTGATTCTATTATGCATTTTTGTTATATTTGTTTCTAAACCACATTCGTGCTAATGAAGCCAGGCTCTTACATTTTAGACAAAACATTTTGATTTCATTTTAATATTTTATTTATTTATTATATACAGTATAATCATATATTTATGATATATCACGTGAACTATGAGAACCGCTACAACAAATTATGTGATAGTTTAAGAATTCCTCTCGGGCTTTACAGCAATTTTCCTGATTTTACTTCTTGTTTTTTTAAGAACACAAACAATAGTTTTATGTAGAACTTTGGGAGCTAAAAGATTGACCAACTATAATACCTCGAAGCACAGGAGACCTTTCAACATGTTCGGTACTTTGAAACTGGAGCGTTTAACTAACAAACTGTCTGTTTTTGGATGTCTGACATGCGGTGCATGCTCGTGGTCAAATCTATACTTGCATTTTCAATTCTCTCAAGTGTTGCAGAGAGCGCTGTCTAACTTTAAAAAAAAAAAACTGGACGGCCTTACGTGACACCGTAACCCAAGTCGAGGGTCAAAAAGAAAATGAGGAGTGGAGAGAAGAAGCAAAAAAAAAAAACTAACACAAAACGAGATAACCCTTCCGCCCACTTATACATCATGTTGGCGCAGCGCTGCTAATGTCCACGGAGAGCCAGACATCTCGCCAGACATCTCGCCAGCTCTCTCTCGCTAACGAGCCAGCCAATCAAAGCCTTCTGGCCATGGAGCAATTATCTCCTCTTCATAGCATAGGTGGAGAATAAACCAGCAACCCCGGCAGCCCTCTCCCGCTGTCTCCTGGAATAACTACAAGCGCCTTTTACTGTTACATACTTCCACTTGTATGCAGGGGCGTCAATTGGGTATGGCAGGGGTATGCAGCTGCCATACCCTGGGTCCCAGGGAAGGGAAATAAAAGTTACTTTTAAATATAAATCCTCTCTTTGTCTATCTGTGCTGGTTATTATGTTGTTGAATTACAGTGAAATAACTGCAAATGCAAAATGTAACAAAATGGTCACTTTAACAAGCTATTATAAATATAGTTATATTCTCCACACTTGTTTTCTCCCCATCTTGACAGAATGGTATATTCCCAGGTTTCGCAGGTCAGCTGCACAGGTGCAATGCATTATTGTTAATTGTGGCACGTTTACTAACATGCCAAGTTTAGCTGCACTTGAACAACCATTCCAGGCTGCCATATCCAGCCCAAGAAACCGTAGAAACCTGGAGAAAAAAACGGACAAAACTTGTTTGTTTTTTTCAGACATTGTGAAAATAGCCGATCTACAGGCGTTGTGAGCATGTAGATCGGCTATTTTCACAATAGAACCGTGTTATACAAAATGTAATGCCTCTTTTCCATGACTCCCCCCATCTTTGCCATACCCTAGATTTTGCTGAACTGACGCCACTGCTTGTATGTAAAACAGAAGGGGGGGGGGGGGGGGGGGGGGGGTCGGGAGAAGAAAAAAAAATAGATGTGTTTTCCTCTGACTCGACTGAGCTCACATTACATGCCATGCCAAGTGCAAAGCCAGAAAAATCGCTGGGGTGGATTTTCACCTCTCACTGTTTGTGAGCCATGAATTCTTGTCATTACATCAATTTATTTCAATGTCATTTGCGTGGGCTAGAGCTCGTCTAACTCGATAAAAGACGACATGACTCACACTGGACGTGACTTTTCTTTTTTGCTCGTTCGAACCCACCTACTACTGTACCAAAGGAAGAGAAATACAACTGTGTTGGAGCCCACGTATACTGTTAGCTCTGCTCACCGTAAAGACGGTCTGCAAGGGATGCAAACGTTTTGATATGGAAACATCACAGGCAGTATACTATAATTTATCACGTTGTGCATGATAGCCAAAGAGCTCCGAGGTATATGGCTTGGAGAAGAGTGCTGATTTTGTTAGCCACTTGAGCGCTACAAAAATAGCCAATCTATAAGCTCACAACGCATCCGAAACTGGTTTTGTGACCTTGTAAATCTGCTATTTTCTTTTTTTTTTATCTATTGAAAATGTTTTATATTGTCGTTGTCGGGCGGAAACCTCGTATCTCCACGTTTCAAATGTGTACGTTCTTTCGCAAAGTAAGGCGCTGCTTCATCGTACAAGGCCGTCGCACAAAAGTAGTGAAAACAGCCGATCTACAAGCACACAACGCCTCGCGGTGCGAGGCGTTGTGTGCTTGTAGATCGGCTGTTTTCACTAGTTTAAATCGTTTTTAAAATGATAAATGCAAAACGAACAGTTTTGGACATACAAGGTTTCCACCCGACAACGACGATAATTATTCTTTGTTGTATGGTGAATCACAAAAATAACCAATCTATAAGCTCACAACGTATTCGAAACCGGTTTTGTGAGCTTGTAAATCTGCTATTTTCTTAAAAAAAAAAGAAAAATCTATTGAAAATGTTTTATATTTTCACGTTCCGTTTTCGAAATGTTCGCCCATAATGACATGGCCCAAAGAGAGGTACACCAGGATTAATGTGGTCAAAGAGGGACGATTAGCCTTGCTGTAAGTCACCAGACTGACCGCCCCAGGCCATGGGGGTAGTGGGGGGAGGCAGGCAGGCAGGCAGACAGCGGCGGTGCCACTTACAAATACACTTTGATCTGTTGGTGTTTTTGGATTTCCTTCTGGTGGCTTGTGCCTGATGGATGGCAGGGGTGTCGCACCAAATTCTGGGCCCTGATGGGTACAAGGATTCACTGCGGGGGCCCCTGTGCTTTAACTATAAATAAAAAATCATGAAGGTTTTTTGAAAAAACCTATGTTTCTATGTCAGTGGAGCTCAAACCTTTTCATGTGAAGGACCCCCAAAATGGTATGTATTTGGCCACGGAACCCCATCTCAAAATATTGAGTTCCAGGGACCCCCCCAGAAGCAAAATTTGAGTTACAAATGTTCGCTTAAAAAATACATATATTCAAAGATTTGCACACATTTTCACGACTTTTTCAAAAATAGCAGATCTACAAGCTCGCAGCGCGGCACTCGGTGCCGCGCTGTGAGCTTGTATATCTGCTATTTCTCAATAGTTAAAGTATAAAATAATTACGGCCCCTCCACCACCTTGGGCCCTAGTAACTCAGTCCCACTTTTCCTCCCCCTTGTGACGCCCCTGCCTGATGGTGACATGCCCACAGGGGCATGAGGAGGAGAGGAGAAGAGGAGCGAGAAGAGGACGTGTGAATGAGAGCATGTTGGCGGCTCGTCTGTCATAACATCGATAACCATTTCCTTTTTCGAGGCTTCTTGCCATCAAGACTCCACAGCAGTGTGGCAGTGTGGTGCGGTCCCGGATAAAGGAGGACCACATACTGAGACATACTAGCTTTCGCCGTGGACTGAAGACTCACCTCTTCAGACTCCACCTAAACCCTTAGCACTACAGAAAAATCAATGACCATACATGAAGCTAGTTAGCATTTGTTTTTTAGGTTTTTAGAACTTTGATTATATTGTGTTTTTTTCTAGATAGATATCCATTTGCACTTGTTATATTGCTGTTGATGTACTGACATATTATCTTGTGATGTTTTGTATCTGCTATTGTAAGTCGCTTTGGATTAAAAGCGTTTGCTAAATGCCTAAACTGTAAACTGTAAACTGGGACCACATCTTGGGTCGTTCAGTGATGGGGTCGGGAAGGCCACAGAGGCGAAAGCTGCACAACAGGCTACCATCGTATAAAAATAAAGGGAACATCGTTGAGAAGTATTACATTCGCCTAGAACGAAAATGCAGCGGTAATTATTGTACGGGTTTCTTGGATTAACACACGCAGAATCAATTGCTATTTAAGTACTGGTCTTAATGTACAGACAGGTTTTATGAGAAATGGCTGGAGATATTGCCAGATCCCTTTGGAGAATTTCCATACAAAGTTGCCCAGATCCAGATACAAACGTTTCATTGTCCCGGCGGGCTTCAGCAAGCACGCTATGTTGATTTATAAATATAAAGCAAAGCATTATGAGTGTGCAAGACTCATGCCATGTTCCAGTTCATAGTCAGCACCTCACCAATATACTGTGGTACTGTAGGTGTGTCTTTACACTTTCCTTTAAGCTTATATGTCATCACCCTGACAAGGCTGCTACTGTAGCTAGCATTAAGAAAGTCTGCTACATAATCCACATACAAGAGCAGCGCGAGAAAGGATAAAATCACAACTACTGTAGAATGGTTGCCTACAGCAACCGCACTAATAATGAAACCAGCTCGCATTGGTTCTATTAAATCTCAATAAGCACAACGTTGTAGATGCTATGGAGTCAAATCTGCTAAATAGTAGTCAAGACTACGCACATGCACACAACATGCAAGATGTGTGAATGGACCATACAGTGAATATGTAGTGGAGGGACAAAAGATTACGTGTAAATTGACATTGCAGGTTTATCAAATTAAGGTATTAATTCAGTAGCAACCGAGCATCGTTAGAGAACGGCGATATCAATATGCTCTTATTATCGCTACAGAAGTACCTCCCCCCACCTATGTTTCATGAAATATCCAAATATACTGCACCTTTTTTTAATATTTAAAACATTTTATAATAGAGGTCAAAGGGGCCCTGATCCAGCTGAAAACGCAAGGTGTTACGATACTGTCTAAGTGTGGACAAAATACCTACCCACTCTCTCACATTTGGACATAAGGGCTAGTTCTGCTCAGAGTCAATTTAAAACTGAATCCTAGGTGTTAATGTGACAGTGAGAGTGTACAAATGTAATCCAATAGAGTAGACTAGGGGTGTAACAATATAGTAACTGCATCGAAAAATATCGTTTTCAACTTAAAAAATCGAAGTATATCGAAATGAAAACATCTAAAATCGAATCGTATCGTTTGATTTTGTATCGTATCGAATCGGCAGTGCAAAGAATCGATTGTATCGATACTACCTACTTGGGCATTGTATTTAGCATTTTTAAGAAGAAAAATGTAAAAGGAGTGGTTTAATTACTTTTCCTTTCCATATAGCTACACTGGTCTATCGATAAATGTATGTAATCTCTGGGTTCATGTCAAGGTGCAGGTTTGTCAACTATCCACACCTTTCACACAGATTTAATTTCTTCGCTAAATAGTTACTATATCGATTTTAAATAATTTAATCGTATCGCCATGCATGAACCAACATCGTCCGTGTATCGTATCGTCAACCATGTATGGTGATATGTATCGAATCGCTGTTAAAATGTATCGTTACACCCCTAGAGTAGACCGTCGAGTTACATCTCAGGGCAAAATTAACACAGCGGATCTTTGCCATGTATGATGATAGTGCAGAACATGAAGGAGGTGTTGTTCTGTTTCCTAGGGAACGTGGCGTCCGGAGGCCCTGGGGCTACACCGGTGCCTGATCACGGAGTGTGTGAGAGTGTGTGTGTCTGTGTGTGTGTGATGGTGGTGGGGGGGGGGGGTCCCTGTGTGAAATCCAAACTGACTGATCCAGGACATAGCCAGGATTACACCACTTCCCCCCCCTTGAATTCTGTCCTCTGCAACAATGCGCTCCCTATAAGCACGGTCAAGTGAGCTGTGAGTTAGCCACCGGAGCCCTGGAGTGGTGGTTCAGGGCCACTGTGGGAAAAGGCAGGGGATTGGAGGGTCATGTTACCAAGCCCCCACCACCACCCACCCACCTACCACCACCACCACCACCACACACTGCCACCCAGCACTTACTCTCCACAACGTCTCCAGCAGGTGTGGACTCCTGGCAAGAGGTGGCGTTCCCCCGGCACTTACAAACGTTGGAGCATGGGTTCTGGGTCCATGGGGGGAACATGGAACCCACTAAGGGGAGATGTAGTGGAAAAATGAGGATATCAGCATATCGTCAGCATATCGTCAGCATATCGTCGTTGTCAGGTTTCTATCATTAAAAAAAATGAACTAAACTTGTGAAAACAGCTGATCTACAAGCACACAACGCCTCGCGCCGCGAGGCGTTGTGTGCTTGTAGATCTGCTGTTTTCACTACTTTTGTGCGACTGCCTTGTCTGATGAAGCAGGTCTTTACTTACACATTTAAAACTTGGAGATACGAAGTTTCTGCCCGACAGTGACAATATACAGCAGACAATTTAACTTCATTCTAGACTTCAGATACTGGAAAGTAGCCGGTGCAGTGACCTTGTAGATTGGCTATTTTCGACACTTTTTGACAACTCTTTGAATAAATTGTTAAAGACGTGCAATCACTTTCAAACATTGGAGCACAAATGTTTCATTATAGGTGGTCCCCCCCCCGCACAACATCTTCCCAAATGGGTGGCCCACAAGGCCAAATACATATGAATTTGGGGGTCCTTCACATGAAGAAAGTCCGAGAACCACTGCATTAGACGTGCAATCCACAGTATCGATCCTGCTTTCTTGCACTTGACAGGCCGCACTGACAGCGGTTCAAAGGATTCCAGAACTTATGCGGAATTACAAAATACTATGCATTCTTCAGATATTGCACATTAAACAAGTAAACATGGATATTAAAAAACAAATCTTGTTGTTGCTGGCGAGGTGCGATGACAAACTGTGGAAAAAATACATTCTGTAAGTTAACTCTTTGAGCGCCAGCGCCCTCTAGGGGCCAAAGAATGCCAGCGCATCTCTCATAGGCGAGCGCTTTAGCTTCCAGGACTTCAGCTTCCAGGACCTGACGTTCTCACGTTCATGCACGGCATGGAAATGTCCCGGATGAAGATGCTAACAGAATGGCTATTCCCATTTTGTCATCTAAAAGATCATTTTTGGGCGATTTCGCCGTAAATAAACCTCGCGCCGCTTTCCTAAAACACAAAAAAGAGATATAAGCCTTTAAAGATGCGGTCTTTCATTGGATTAGGCGGAGATTGGCGATTGCGTTCGCAAATTACGGCCGGCCGGGACGTTGTTAGCTTTCGGCTAGTAGCTACAAAAATCAAGCCAGGCTTCAGAAGGCCTCTTATCATTTTATTCATTTAATTAAATAAAGCCGAACTACTTCGGGATCGGCACACTCGTGTACTCATCGGAAGCGGCGCCGAACATCGGGTGAACATTGGGGAGCTCAAAAATGTATTTTAAACCATTTTTAATGGAATATATCGTCGGACAGAGTAGAACGGCTAGCTGGCTAGCGGCTAGCGAGCCAGGACCACCCACGACTCTACAAGCAGCTCGGGGTAAGTGAATTAATAAAAAAAAGATTGTATTGGATTGAAATAAAGCCGAACTAGTTCGGGATCGGCACCAGATGAGTTAAGAGGCTATAATGGCACCGACGCATAATTCTTTTCTCCAGTTTTACACTGCAGCGGATTCATTGATATTTCTAAATGATTTGATTCAATACAATGTCAACAATCTGTCTCCATCTACCATCGATACAGTCACTTCCCTACCAGAAAGCCTTTCTTCACGTGTGAGCCAAATGGAGAGAGAGGGAGAGAGAGAGGGAGAGAGAGAGAGAGAGAGAGAGAGAGAGAGAGAGAGAGAGAGAGAGAGAGAGAGAGAGAGAGAGAGAAACGGAGAAAGAGGAAAGCTATTGAGCTCGCAGCAGTTGAAAAATCCCTCTGCATTAGGGCCATCAACAATACAGATCTTTTCTTTAGTGATGTCTTTAGCAGTCTGGGAGTAGTCCACGGCAGGCTTAACAAATTTAGGCCTAGGATTATTGAATGCTTTAACCATTGAAAAATAGCAGATATACAAGCTCCCAGCGCGGCACCGAGTGCCGCGCTGCGAGCTTGTAGATCTGCTATTTTTGAAAAAGTCGTGAAAATGCGTGCAAATCTTTATATGTATTTTCAAAGCGAACGTTTGTAACTCAAATGTTGCTTCTGGGTGGTCCCTGGAAATAGATATTTTGAGATGCGGGTCCGTGGCCAAATAAATATCATTTTGGGGGTCCTTCACATGAAAAGGTTTGAGAACCACTGACATGGTAGTCTCTCAAGAACAGACCAACTGAGCTCCAGTTAAGTGAACAGGACCTTTACTTTGACGATGGCTGGCCAGATTGCTGACATAGAAACATAGGGTTTTCAAAAAACCTTAGAAGGATTCAAAAGACACTTATAGAATCGGGTCAAAATTCTAATTTTCACGATTTTTCAAAAAATAGCAGATCTACAAGCTCGCAGCGCGGCACTCGGTGCCGCGCTGTGAGCTTGTATATCTGCTATTTTTCAATAGTTAAATCATAAAATAATGATACACATAATGTGTACCCGTTCTAAATGGCTTAATTATGCCACACACAAAGAAATGTT
>NC_137833.1:48840647-48878147 GCF_963921795.1 Nannobrachium achirus
AGATGGGGTCTGCGGCGAAATACATCTAATTTTAGGGGTCCTTCACATGAAAAGGTTTGAGCACCACTGACATAGAAACATAGTTTTTTCAAAAAGAAAACCTTAGAAGGATTTGAAATATTTAAAGACTTTTCATGATTTTTTTTAAAATAGCAGATCTACAAGCTCATAGCGTGGCTCCGAGTGCCGCGCTGTGAGCTTGTAGATCTGCTATTTTTCAATAGTTAAAGCACAAAATAATGCATTCCCCGTCTAAATGGGTTAAACCCCCTCCCCCTATGACGAACATTTATGGGGGGCCCGCAGTGAATCCTTGTACCCAGGGCCCAGAATTTGGTGTGACTGACACCCCTGCCTGTGCAGCTATAGCCAACCTCACATAACCACACTACTACTGTGTGGAGCCAGACCCATATACAGTATATCTGCCTGGCTGATCAGCCATCATTTGATTTGTTTGACATCCGTATCGACAGCTATTATTATGTCGAACGTCGTTACAGGCAGTTTTCCAAAGTTTTCAAATAATTAGACAATCTACACAAGCTCAGAATGTGTTGCATGGTGACACGTTGTGATCATAGATCAGTCATGCTTTTTGTGAATATGGCTTATGTGGTTAAATAAAAGAAAGTCCTATCGAACTGTGTTCATTTTCTTCTTCGTTGTATAAAGCTAATGTTCTTTTCATATACTGAAGTCATTCATTTGTTAAATGTAAACTTGAATAAGTATTAAATAAAATCGACCCTTTCAAATTGATTTCAAGCATTCCTTAAAAAAATATTGTTCAAAACATCCCACCCACAAATGGGTCTCGACCCGCTGTTTGGTAATCAGTGGTCTAGGAATTTCCAATATCAGGATCAGCATTGGAACCAGGGACGTGCAGAGAATGTTAGAGAGGCAGGGGCTGAAACTTCTAAAAGGGCCTTTTGGTGGAAATATGTGTACAGTGTGTGATACCACACTGAACTAAGCATTATCAAGTCAATACTGGAAATGTGGCATAACTGCATGGATTTCTACACAGAGAGCGAGGGCAATTATCTCAACACAAGATGCTGTTTATAGGTTCAGGAGAGTTTGGACAAGGCAATTCTCTTGAATGCTGCCTTCAGATATGGCATGAAAAGAGGGCATTTGTGTTTCTTTCACCACAGTAAAAACCTCATTGATGGTCTGGAGAGGGCACTTTTTTAAACACGGATAAAAGGGCAGGGGGTAAAGCCCCCTTCGATGGCTATGTGTGCACGTGCCTGATCGGAACCAAAAATCTGGCATCAGCCAGATTGTCTCTATAATAATCCCCTCTTATTTATAGGGTAACCCCATGTTCCTATCCAGGCCTTGTACTGCAACAACACCACAGTCCTGTGCAGCCAGCCAACCTAACATAACAACTACAACATAACCGTGATCCTGCATCCAGTACTTTTACTAGGCCAAACCACAGGTTTAATCTCACCACCAAAGAGGTTAGGGAGAGAGAGACACACACAATGATGGCTGGCGTGCTAAACTATCATTATGCCCTTCTATTCGTAATGGCGTGAGTAGCTCACGTTTTATCCTCTCAGCTCAGTCTAGACTTTTTTTCCTCGGTTGTTATACGCGTGATACGGCACTCAGAGGAAGCTGGATAAGGAAGAAGAAGACCACCAAGAAAGTATAGGGTATTATGATCCATTAATCCAAGGGTCTTCAACAGGGGGTCCGGGACCCCTAGGGGATCCTCGGAGTTACTTCAGGGGATCCGCCAAATCTTTGTGTGATCATGTTTGATCACTTGAACCCTAGCATCCCTATTCTCAGTGGAACATTAGCCTAAAAACAGCAGATCTACAAGCTCACAACGCCTCGCGCTGCGAGGCGTTGTGAGCTTGTAGATCAGCTGTTTTTTGGCACAGAGGTTTGGTGTAGAGGGAAAAGAAGAGCAGACGTAGGTATTGACAGTTCAAGTGGTTAAATATGTGAAAATACACATTAATCCAACCTAGTACACAGATGATAGTGCTGTCAAGTCTAAACCGTTTAAGAAATAATCCATGTACATCTGCAACACAATTTTATACGATATGTAGTGGGGGGGTCCCTGCTTCATCTCTCTCAGAGCTAAGGGGTCCTTGGCCTGAAAACGTTGAAGACCCCATGTATAGGGTGCTATGATCCATTAACCTAAGTAGGGTAAGTGTTAACACCGTGAATATAAAAGTATAGATAGGTCAAAACCACGGTCTTCACAGCCCCCTGCTTTGCTGGGAGATGCAATGACACTGGTTATGGATGTGTTATGGATATATCATAACCAATCCATCCACGGACGCCAACATGGATTGACACTTCCTCTTCTGTTGTTTGATACGGCAGCCCAGCATTGCTATGAGTGGAAATGTCTGTTGTATATCGTCGTTGTCGGGTGAAAACCTTGTATGTCCAAAACCGTTCGTTTTGCATTTATCATTTTAAAATGATTTAAACTAGGGAAAACAGCCGATCTACGCACCGCAAGGCGTTTTGTGCTTGTAGATCGGCTGTTTTCACCACTGTTGTGCGACGGCCTTGTATGATGAAGCAGGGCTTTACTTTGCGAAAGAACGTACACATTTGAAACTTGGAGATACGAGGTTTCCGACAACGACGATATTTTAATTTCTATGATCTGCACTATCTTTACCATGGTGTCTGTATTGTTGTGCGTGTATTCATGAACTCCTACTCTTATAATGCTAGTAGTACACATTCCAAACACAATATTTCAATACAATGGCAAGCGCTGGTGAATGTACTCTATGCTTCTCCTTACTATCTTAATAGTACAGACCTCACAAAGAGACAAAATAAATGAATCTTGAATCTTGAATCTCACAGAGTAGTGATGTACAGTATGTGCAAGGCTTTTCAAACCAGAACCATCCAACTCAGCAACAAGAGCCTATGAAATCCCAACTGACCCGTTTTCCTACAAATAAAACAGAGATCTGAAACCGATCCACCAAAAACACATAAAGTCAATCTTATAAAAAAAATCTCTTATTCAACAAACTTAAAACATTTCCTTCTGCAGAATGAAACATGAAAAGGGCATGAGGAGACATTCCACATTTCCAGCACACCAAAACATTAGAACTGACATTCAACTAAAACACAAGAGCTGCTTATTAACTGCTGGAAAAGCAACCAGAAAAAGCGCAAACTAAAAGATGAAGCTCGTTTGCGTTTTTGTGTCCGCTTTAATAGTCTCTAGTGATTTCTTTCTCAATCATTTGAAACGTATCGGTATGCCGGTGAGGATGATCAATGTAAACGTTATCCTTTGTAGTGGTGTTTAGAAAAACTGGACGCTATACTATATGAAAGAAATGTAGTAAGCATATTGGGGAGAATAAATGTCTATGAATGAAATGTGACCATAGTTTGCTTTTTCAGGACCATGGACAGCGGAATATTAACATACACATCCAGTAGTATACATACTGTATAATCTATGATTTGCTAACCTCGCGTCACCAGGCTTTCTCGGGGGAAAGCCTGGTATTCGTTTACTAAACAGGTCGTTTGATCCGGTCTAGACCGGATGACATCCTAGACTGGATGCCACTTTTCAAAAAATAAGCAAAAGTACACTGCATCAAGGGTAGGTACTGAAATTATGTAATTGAGTGCAGAGAATTGTTTGGGCTTAAAACTGATTCCGGTTTGGTGTTTCCAGCCAAAATGTAGTCCATTTTGACTACAAAATGACGTAGGATGCCATCCGCTCCCGACCGGATCAAAAGCCCGAAATCCAAGGCTAATGATTTGCTGAAATGACGCTGCCAAAAGTTTGATCAAAACAAAACAGCGACTAATAAGGCACAGGTCTCTCTTTCCGCTGGTTGAGAGAACGTACATTTCACAGACCTTTCCTGTAACAAGTATGAAGCCGACTGACCTCCACAACCACCGACGCAATGTCAATTCACTCTTTAGAAGATTATATTCCGTGAGTCCTGGATTGACCCTAGGGCTAAGCAAAATATATTATATCAGATATCATCTGGTATTTAGCATGTCGAAATATCGTGTCAAAGGCAAACGTTTTTCTTTTGTTCTTAAGCTTGATTTCATACTTTCAAAATTGTCAAGAATAGCTAAAATAGACAAAATTGCCAATAATAGCTAAAATAGACAATATACAAGCTCACAACACGACACAACCTGACACATTGTGAGCTTGTAGATCAGCTATTTCTGTTCTATTGAAATCTTTTGACAAATTAAAAAAGACAGACATTTATATTATGGTCACATTGCGATATTATCGTCACAATATCAATATCGAGGTATTGAGCAAAAAAAGATAGTGTGCTATTTGATTTTTGTCCCCATGGGCCAGCCCTAATTGATCCGTGTATCACTGTATTGGAGAGTCATGCTCGATCCCGTGGTGTCTTCATCTCCGCTTTGTCCTGTGTTTTGACAGCGGTTGAAGAGGAGAAGTGATTTGTGCTGATCAATCGCCGCTCTCATTGGCCCCTGACTGCATCCCTCACAGAGGAGGCGCGCCTGACAGATGCGCCCCCTGCCATCTGATTAAAAACGGTTTGTTTCTCCGGCACGCGCCGTGCCGCACTAACCTTTCATTTGAAGGATGACTCGTCTCGAGAGTGTCAAACCCTCCTCCCCGCCCCGTTTGGGTTCATTTTCTATGTCCGCCGCGCGCAACGGCGATATTGACATTCAGATATTGCCGGGGCCTGTCATCTCCGAACAGATGTCACGGTTGGCATCCCGGGGCCCTCGACAGCGACAGCAGGTACGACGGGGCTCGAGGGGGGCGACGGGAGAGAGACAAGCGGCGTCGAGCGACGCCGTTGCACAGCTGCGTGTTTTACACGCGCCCCGTCCTGGCCCTGTCGTTTCCCCCTCGCGATGCCCGGCGCATCTGAACATCTGCTCGCTGTGTGCCCCGTACCACGTAACCACGTATCGCCCTCCCCCTGCAATCCTCCGCTCACCTTGACCTGGCTGTCATTCACACACACGACCGTGTCACAATAGAAGGAAAAGCAGACGAATGACAGACAATCCCCCCAGCCCCCCTCCTTCCCCAGTCCACCCCTCGGATCATCTGCAACTATGGGATGGGACGATGTGAAAATGTCATATCACGATTATTGTGACAAAAAGAAATCGCGATTTACGATATTGTCGCGATGAGCTAAATCCATTATCCTGGGGGCGGAACATTTGCCAAAAAAATAGGCGATCTACAAGCTCACAACGCGTCGCAATGCGACGCGTTGTGAGCTTGTAGATCGGCTATTTTTTGGCAAAGACATTTGATAAAGAGTGAAAAAAAAGACTGTATCAAGTAAGTACCTTTTACCAATTCTAGAGGGTTTAAGTGGTACCGGATATGCAGCTCGGCAAATAAAAGGTGAATTGAACCCAGTGCGTGCATGACGGAGGACGATATCACGATAAATAAAAATCTCCACGATACGATTATCGCGAGTGTTTTTTTTATCACAATAAACGATAATATCGCTTATCGTCCCATCCCAATCTACAACAGGAAGAAAAGAAAGCCTCCTCCCTGGGGTGGTCCAAATCCCCTCGCCTGGCACAGATGTGAATATTCCGATGTCGGGGTGCTTGTCGTTGGCGGCGGGTGTAAACGTGTGGAAGTGCCGGTGTCAGATAGGATATCAAAGTCGACAAGAGCGTTTTGCTTTGAGCTGATCCTTGCACGTCCCCTGGAAATACCGCCGCTCCAGTCCTGCACAAGGCCCAGGCCTATGCTAGAGGAAACCCTGAAAAATGCTTCCCCGTGACGCGCAACCCGATGCCGAACAGACAGAGTCACACTACAGTTCCCCGTGCTATCAACACTACACCGCACAGCAGGACCACTCCGCCACGCCGCGCCAACCCGCCACTCGACCCGCCACTCGAGCAACACTTGGAAAAAAGTCCCACGGTTCAGCAGAGGTCTTCCAGACACCGGATATGCATTTCATTTCAACCCAGTCCATATAGTTTTATCTTGTGTCGTGAAGTTTTACAATGAAACACGTCACCAATAAGACTTTCGTAAGTGCGTATCAAGATGTAGTGAAACGCGATCAGTCCCTGTGCTAGTAGAGCATTGCTGTTGATAAGGACTAATTGTGTACAATTAACCAGTGTCACTATCCTGGGACGACCATTGAGCAACAATAGCAGATCTCCAAGCTCAGTTGTGAGCTGGTAGATTGGCTATTTTTCAGTGAAGACATTTACAGTTTAGGCATTTAGCAGACTTACAATAAGCAGGTAATACACATCAATAAGCAAGATAATGTGTCAGTACATTAACACTTAGTGTAGAGAGAGTCGTGCGGGACTCAGGTCGACTAGGTATATATGGTTTAATGTGCCGATATAACCATTGTCAAACTGTGGAAACCAGTTTTACCTTTCATTATACATAAATATTATGAAGAAAGGGAGTTCCACCGCGCCTCAGCCAAGGATTATTGAATGCTTTAACCAGTGAAAAATAGCAGATATACAAGCTCACAGCACGGCACCGAGTGACGAGACGGTCACTGCACTATAGAGCAAGGGTCAACAGGGGGTCCGGGGCCCCCTCGCGTCCATATTCTGAGAACTTCAGCCAAAAATAGCAGATATACAAGCTCACAACGCCTCGCGCTAGATTGGCTATTTTCTGCAAAGGTTTTTGGGGTAGAGAAGAAAAAGTGGTTAAATATCTGAAAACACAAATTGACATGAATCCAAAATACACTGATGATTGTGCCGTCAAACGATGAAACTACTGTATGGTATCCATCGGTTGTGGGGGTCCCTGCTTCATCTCTCTCTCTCGACTAAGGGGTCCTTGGCCTGAAAACGTTGAAGACCCCTGCTATAGAGCATGGCGTGACATGCACTCAAAGGGGCCAGACTGTACAGTGTGGCTACACCACTGAACACCACGTTGTGATTTGTGTGGCTTGGATCACACAGTAACTTATCCATAGCTAAGAACTGGACAGGTTGGCCACAACAACGTTATTAGACACTATAACTTGCTTTTAATCGATTTCTCGTCAGAAAAAAAATGTCAAATAATAAACTGTCACTGCCATTCCCACCTGGATTTCATTTTTAAAGCGCTGTTTCAGTTATAGTATGTCCCAGTTGGTATGCCCCCGGTAAGTATAATGAAAGTGCAACCTCTGGCTCGGCTGTCATAATAGTAGCTGTTTTGTGGTACAGTACATTGCTTACAGTAATTTGTGAATGACTGCATTTTTGAAAAGACGGATGAAAAAATCTGTAATTTACTGTGATAAGATACTTATTGGTGTCAATATAGTATTGTGTAGCCAACTAGTCTTGTGTAGCCAACTATTCCACAATCTCCAATGCTATATAGAGTCTGGAACTACAGCACCTGAACAGTGAGTAATGGAAACTGGCATTTCTGTTCAAAAAAATATATTTTAAAATGTCATTTCTGCTAAGCAGCAAGCTATGTATGCTTAGATGATTTTTGAGCGGTGGTCACACCGTCTCCATAGCGTGGCCGTGTGTGTAGGTATGTTTGTTTGTGGGTGGGTGGGTCTGTCTGTCTGTATGTAGCCTCAAGCCTGTGTAGTACCTTTTCTGACCACACATGTTAAGGGAGGGGCGCTGTTTTCAGGCCAGGCCAGGCACACACACACACGCGCGCACACACACACACAACACACACACACACACACACACACACTCACACACACACACAGGGGGGAAGGGGGGGGGGGGGAACGGGGGGGGGGGGGGGGGGGGAAACCACCGCTCAGTTCACACGGGTGTGATTTTTATTTATATAATGATAAATGTGCATGATGTGAGACGGAAACGGAAGTGAGGAGGAGGCTTCACTTCCGCTTTAACCGGTTACTCATCGTTCTTATGTTATTCCAGACTGTATGACGGGACCATTTGCAAATCGTGGAGTCAACAGTCTGGCCACGCGAGACAAGTGTCAACAGGAAACCACACTAGTTACTGGCATCACCAGTGGTGAGCGCACCTCATGGCGCGCTCTGCTGACGCAACGCCTACTTGTCAAGGCGCAAGTTGGCACCTCGACAGAGTACAGTTGTAATTGCGACCGTCAGGTCGCACTTACTATCAAAACCTCCACCAGCTGTCCGTCCGTCCGTCCGTCCGTCCGTCCGTCCGTCTGTCCGACTTTTGCCCTGCTCATATCTCCACAACCGTTGCCCCGATCCATGCCAAATTTTGCACACATACTCCTTGCCTGCCAAATCACAACCTCCACCTATCAATTCACACATGACCCTCTTCTAGCACCACCATGAGGCCGATTCTTGCAAAACATATTTTTGGACACTGCTCCTACAGATTTTGCCCTAAAATCACGCAAATCGGTACACAGTATCTCTACACTCATCTCATCAATATGGATCTGTCCCATATAGCGACACCAACAGGCCAATTTCTTCAAACACATTTTTGGACACTGCTCCTACACATTTTGCCCTAAAATCACGCTGCGACCTGACGGTCGCTTATCTCCCGATTAGGGAGTCTTACTGGTTAATAGCTACCTCCCCATAATGTCGATTCATTCAAACATTATCCTAAAGGGCCTTAACTACTGTCATCTTGGTGTCCATATAGGGGAACAGTTTCAACGGTCGATCTACAGGCTCACAAGGTGTCACATTGCCACACATTGTGAGCTTGTAGATCAGCGATGTTCGCTGTACGACAACATCACATGACGAGGTATAAAATAGTGCTTAAGTGGTTTTAAAAAAAATGCCAGTTTTTTTTTGGTTTTCCCTTGAAGACATTTTGTCTGAGACGTGCCCTCATTCCAGGCAGTCATCAACTCCTCAAAAAGTAAAAGAACACAAGTGATTTGGCTGTGAGTACGGGAACACAACAAAGGCAAATGGGTGCCAATCAAAACGAGAGCCGGGCAGCAGTCAAAACATCTCATCGCCGCCTGTCAACACGTTGAATAAAAACCCTGCAGATTGTCAGATCATGGCGTCCGACGCAGACAGAAGGGTCTTTCACTTCACAAAAAGCTAACACCAAAGGATGGCTGCATCATGGCCACATCACACAGGGAGGGAAAGAAAAAAGGCTCCTTGGGTGATAAAGGTACTTATAACCCTACATATATTTATGGACACCATTAACCCATTTAGTTCTAGAATTATTGAAAATCTTTACCCAGTGAAAAATAGCAGATATACAAGCTCACAGCGCGGCACCAAGTGCCGCGCTGCGAGCTTGTAGATCTGCTATTTTTGGAAAAAGTCGTGAAAATGTGTGCAAATCTTTGAATATATGTATTTTCAAAGCGAACCTTTGTAACTCACATCTTGCTTCTGGGGGGTCCCTGGAACTAAATATTTTGAGATGGGGGTCCGTGGCCAAATACATATCATTTTGGGGGTCCTTCACATGAAAAGGTTTGAGAACCACTGACATAGTAGTCTCTCAAGAACAGACTAACTGAGCTCCAGTTAAGTGAAAAGGACCTTTTCTTTGACGATGGCTGGCCAGACTGCTGACATAGAAACATGGGTTTTTAAAAAAAAACCTTAGAAGGATTCAAAAGACACTTATAGAATCGGGGTCAAAATTCTAATTTTCACGATTTTTCAAAAATAGCAGATCTACAAGCTCGCGGCGCGGCACTCGGTGCCGCGCTGTGAGCTTGTATATCTGCTATTTTTCAATAGTTAAAGCATAAAATAATGATACACAAAATGTGTACTCGTTCTGAATGGGTTAAAAACAAAACTGCTATAAAGAAAATAGCTGACTGCAAGAGCAGAAAGCCCCGAAGGACCCAATTTCCTCCGCGAAGCACCTGATGGACACAACTGACAAGCAGATTGCTTTTCCGGGCACCAATTTTTGGAGCCCCAACGTGAAAAATGGGGGCCCGCGCAAGCCGGCATGTGGTCCGAGATGAGTCATAAATCTTGTTTTATCTCCACCGCGGTGGTAGCAGTGGAAAAAGGATGAGTTGCTTTTTTTTCCCCCCATCTCATTCACATGTCTATCTGTCTGTTATCTATGCCCTTGAGCAAAGATTACTGATGCCCCGTCTTTGATATATGACACATCGCACAGAGCAGCTTTTCATCCTGTGAATTAAGCCGTTTAGGCCCCGGAATTGTTGGATGCTTTAGCTATTGAAAAATAGCAGATATACAAGCTGTGCCGCGTTGCGAGCTTGTAGATCTGCTATTTAAGTCGTGAAAATGTGTGCAAATCTTTGAATATGTGTACTTTTTAAAGCAAACGTTAATTTTGCTTCTGGGTGGTCCCTGGAAGTAAATATTTTGAGATGGGGATCCGTGGCCAAATACATATAATTTTGGGGGTCCTTCACGTGAAAAGGTTTGAGCACCACTAACATAGAAACATAGGTTTTTCAAAAAACCTTAGAAGGATTCAAAAGACAGGTCAAAATCGGGTAAAAAATCAGCAAATCTTTGAATATATCTTTATTAAAGTGAACATTTGTAACTCAAATATTTGCTTCTGGGGGGTCCCTGAAACAACATATTTTGAGACGGGGATCCATGGCCAAATATCTATAATTGTGGAGGTCCTTGACATGAAAAGGTTTTAGCACCACTGACAGAAACATAGTTTATAAAAAAAAACAAAAAAAACAAACGTTATAACCTTTATTTAGAAGACATTTCTAATCGGGTAAAAAATATTCGAAGACAATGAATGTTCACGATTTAAAAGAAATAGCAGATCTACAAGCTCACAGCGCGGCACCAAATTAAAGCATAAAATAACATGCAATAATTTGTACCCGGTGTCTCTGGGTTAACCCAGAGAGAGAGAGAGAGAGAGAGGGCGGAGGGGGGGATGCAAACCTGACTGCCTTCAGCCAGGGGGGCTTCTCTCTCTCTCTCACTGTGTGCTCCTTTGTGCTCCTATCCCCCCCCCCCTCCCTCCCTTACTCATATCATCCGTCCCACCCGCCTCCCCTTCCCTCAACGCCACAGATCTCCTCCTCCTCCTTTCCCCCTCCCCGCCCGATATCGAGTAGTAGACAGGGGGGAGGGGGGTGGGGGGGGAGGGAGCAGCAGAGAGCATCATGGGTAGCCAAGTTTGGTGGCAAATTGTTTATCTGACCTCTGCACGTCTCTGCATTTTATAATCTAGTGGTGTGTCGCCCCTGTCTCGTCCCCATAACAAATAGTCCCTGTCAGTCCGCTGCTTCCTTTATCAGTACTAGTCCTTACCCGTTCAAAGATATGAGCTCCGAAATGATGTGCAGTGTGTGGGTTATGGGATGTGCACTGTGCACACGGTATATGAGGGATGGAAAGTAACTTTAACTGGTACTTGCATGATAATATGTAGGAGCATCAATGTAAGAAATACCCGTTTCGTTTAATGGCTATGTGTGTGTGTGTGTGTGTGTGTGTGTGTGTGTGTGTGTGTGCAGCGGTTTGGACCGTGAGACCATCCGCAGAGTGGTCTGTGTTTCTTTTTGAGAGGGTCGGTCCGCCTGAAAAACGCGTTTTGGAACAAAACGGTTACGTTTTGCGCGTTTGTGACGCCCTCTACGGGTCGAATTGGAAATGCTTCTGGGGATTCGTTGAGTAAGCCACCCGCAACCTGTGGCAGAAATTCAGTGTTGACTCGACGTTTTGTTTGTGATTTATGGCTATTGTTTGCAAAACGGGCCCCTCCCGCTAACTTTGGAGGCCCGTTACGAACGAACGGTATGGACTATCAAAATATCCCTTGACTATGTTCATTGCATGGGTTCAGAGATCATGTGTACCCATTTTCGTGACATTTGAAGAAAATATGTAGGAAAAGGAGCAAAAAGTGTGTTTTGGAGAAAATTCAAAATGGCGGAAAATCTATCCTGACGCAAATGGGCGGGGCCTATATCGGGAGATGCGTATTGACCCAAGGAATCCAGGGAAAAAAGAATTTTAATGTTCCGACCTACGGTTCAAGAGTTACAGGCCGAAACGTAAAGTGGACTGTTATAGCGCCACCATGAGGCCAATTTGTGAAAGTGACAAACGGGCTTCACAGTTATGTCAGGTGTGTTCATATGCTAATGGTGATGCGATTTCAGATCAATTGCTCCAGCCACTGAGGAGAAACGCTGTTTCAGACACTCACTCAGACACTCACTAAGGAGGCACCCGGCAGAGAGAGAGAGAGAGAGAGAGAGAGAGAGAGAGAGAGAGAGAGAGAGAGAGAGAGAGGGGCCACTGACTGTAAGTAACTGCACCCGGAGAAAGAAATCTCCAGCGGGAAAAATAAAAATGGATTTCAAATGAGTGATGAGAGCAGAGATTCCCATAATGATGCCTCAAGAGCAAAAGAAAAAAGAAAAGATAAAGGGGGGAAAAAATAGGATAAAAGAGCAAAAGATTAGAGAAACAAATGGTGGCGTATTATGTGTTAACAGCTTATGTATGTCAGAGAGAGAGACAGAGACGGAGATGGGCTTTCAGGAGAATATTACCGTGGTGTTATTGTCTCTCTCTCTGCAGTGAGGAATGCTTTATAATTCTCTATCTGGGAAAGGCAAAGTAACCAGTGAAATAGGCCTAATGCATCATCTCCCCAATATATCTGAATAATGGTGCTTTAAATGAACAAGACAAACAGCGCTGACCACTTTATGCAATCTGAAACAGAATGTAAAATCATACATTAAGGCCCCCGTCGTCTGCCAGCCTCGGTGGAAATTAACCCGTTTAGGCCTTAGAATTGTTGAATGTTTTAACTATTGAAAAATAGCAGATATACAACTTGTAGATCTGCTATTTTTTGAAAAAGTCGTGAAAATGTGTGCAGATATTTGAATATATGTATTTTTAACGCAAACGTTTGTAACTCAAATCTTGCTTCTGGTGGTCCCTGGACCTATATATTTTGAGCTGGGGGTCCATGGTGGGGGTCACATGAAAAAGGTTGAGAACCACTGACATAGAAACATAGGTTTAAAAATAAAAAAACGTAATTTTTTTCAAAAATAGCTAAAGCATAAAATAATAATACACAACTAGAGATACTGTTCCTACGAAACAGTGTGGGCTCGCTCGTGACTATATTCTGCAGCGTGCTAACTGTCATGTGAAGCTCAACCAATACTCCAGCTACCACCACTCCCAGATTTTCCCGCACCTCAATTGCACCTCATTGGCTATAAGGGCCCTGCCTTTGTACTGTCTGCGACGGAACTTACGCGGCGGAAATAATGACGATAACATAGTGTTCTCGCCTCTCAGGCGAGCCCACAATAATGCGTGCCCGGGCTAAAGGGCTTAAAAGCCCCTACATTACAGCGTAATAACCATCCCTCTCCCTTCTCCAGACTTCATTAACCCAAAGCTAATCTCCCCCACTCCAACTCTGTGATCTTCACATGCCACTGAATAAATTGTGTTCGGTAAATACTGGCTGCTCCGCGTGTTTGTAAAAAGGGCCACAGTGCAGAACACTGTCTACAAATCTTTTTTCATCTCCCCGCACTCCTTCTTCCAGTTCTTTTTTCTTTTTTTCTTCTTCTTCTCCGAGCCGTCCAAAAGGTCATAAATAAAATATTATGCCACAAGGGAAGTGCTGTAATCCATCATCATAATGGCATTGCTCATGATCTATTTCATTAACATGCAGTCTTTAACCCAAACAAATGTGCATGCTCACCCCGCCGCAGCGCTCTCTCCATTTAGCAGGCACTGTGCGTTCATGCTTCCGAAACCTGGGACACACAACTGTAGGTGAGAATCGTACAGACTTCAACAGGGGGTCCAACAGGGGGTCCTCAAGAGTAACTACAGGGGGTCCCTGCCAAATCTTGTTGTTGCAACCGTAGGTCGCAAGTTTACTATGAGAAACGCCACAGCTTGTCCGTGTGTAGACGTGTACACATTTTTACGTCTATGGGTTTGCCACTCTGACATCATGCTCTGATGTCACTGTGATGTCCGGCACATCTTGTCCAAGTATCCGTGTATCTCTGAAGGTCACGCCTGACACTGTGGTTCCCTTGACACATCACTGTGACATCACAGGTGCTATCACAGGTGACATCACCTATGTAAAAGTCCATTTATGGGTATTCGCCAGAATCCCTTTTATGCCCATATATGGAGATCGCTGATGTGAACAGGACTTCATATGGGAATGCCCATATGGAGGAAGACAGCCCATATCTGTGTGGCTGGTTCAGACAGGGATCTCCATATTATGGGCATAAAAGGGATGTACCATATACAGACATGGATCTCCATATATGGGTAACTGGTCCGATATACATCACTGGCCAGATGGGCGAGGTCGCATGTCACCCTGAGGCGTCTTACTAGTGTTATGGGGAACATTTCCCGAAAATAGCAGATCTACAAGCTCACAACACCTCACAGCACAAGGCGTTGTGAGCTTATAGACAGATAGAGGAGGGAAAAAAAGCAGAGCAATATTAGTTCAAGTGGACTTGTGATTGTGAGCTTGGAGGTTGGCTATTTTCGGTGCTTTATACCACACTAAACTAAGCATAATCAAGTGCATACTGGAGATGTGACGTACGGCATGGATTTCTACACAAGAGAGGGCAATTCTTTCAACATACAACATAAGATGCTGCATTCGAGTTCAGGAGAGTTTGGACAAGGCAATTCGCTTGAATGCTGCCTTCAGGTATGGCATGGAAAGAGGGCATTTTCATTTATTTCACCGCATTCACGGTCTGGAGAGGGCACTTTTTACAGACAGGTAAAAGGGCAGGGGGGCTCAAGCCCCCTTTGATGTCTATGTGTGCACGTGCCTGGCTCTAACACGGTGGCTTTTAAAAAAAAAAGATGATGGTGGACTGCGGCGGCCATATTGCCTGAATGACTGTAACATAAAGCTAGAGGGCACCCGGGCCTACTCTGTGCCTCGCGTAGAAGTGCTAATATAACCTTTTCATCTGCTCTCCCAACGGCTCTCCTGCTCGAAATCAATTCCCCCTCAGCGTCTGTAGAAACTGGCACCTTCACAACTTGTTCCATTTGTTATATTGAGCTCCATCTGGCCGCGGTCATTTGGCTCTTTAATTTAGTTGTCTCCCGCTCTCTAATTTGTCTCACATTTTTTTTTTTTACAAATGGCCCCGGCCGTCCGTTCCAAGCTGCCCCTCGTCAGCGGGAGAAATACATTTTGGTAGTGAGCGCGCCCGGGCGTTGGGCGGGGGGGGGAGGACGGGGGGAGCTACGTCGTAAATCTGCGCCGCCGCGGTTATTAATAGATAGTAACAGATGTTTAGTGATTGTTGATTGCTGGTCTTGTTGACCAGTGAAATCTGTTCATAAATGGAATGGAATTTATGGCGTTGGAGGAGCGCGTGCTTCTCCGTGCCAGCCCTCCTCCAACCACCAGACAATGCACAGAGAGTTCTCTCTCTCTCTCTCAGGGACGTACTGGGCCCCTGATTCAGCTCGGGTAAAGGAGTGGGAGAGGCCCTCATTGCGTGCGGGCATCGGCTACGCACCAGATTTTTCCGCCTTCCGGATGCGCCGCGAGGCTCTAAATACTAACCGCTGAATGGTTACTGTGATTTTAGCTCTCTTATCTGGTATAAAGAGAGTCTAATTATGTTGTATGTAGACCAGGGGTGTCCAAACTATTTTCAAAGGGGGAAGAGGAAAATATTAAGACACTTAAGGGCCGACGATATCTCCTGACATAATGTACTTTCGGTTGGACCATAGCGAAGCACATACATCGCATTTAAACAATTTTATTAACTATCATCATTTTGTTAGGTTTGTGCTCTGAACGAAACAGAAATAACTCTGCCTTATTTGACATTACCAAATGTAACCAGATGTGCAAGGTAAAAAATACAATAAAATATCCTTTCTTTGACCCCTTCAGAATGAGACAACAGGGAACAAGAAATTCTGACAAATTAGGCTATACTCTGGGAAAATATTCTTGTTTGATGGTGCTGGCAGAACATTCATAATACAATTTAGGAATGAAGCCGAGGGCCTTATAAAATCTGTCCTTGGGCCCCTGGGCCGCACGTTGGACACCCCTGATGTTGACCATCCAGGAGTAGTCAAGGAATCTAGGGAGTAGTGGGCCGGTATTCAGATGATAGACAAGCCTGTGGGGCCAATGTGATGGCTCTGTGGGCTGCTGCTACTCAGAGCCATAGAGAGAGATCTCTCTCTATAGCGCTGCTGCTACTCAAAGATTGGCCATTTCAGATCATGAGAGACAAGCCAGTGGGCCAATTACATGAGTTATATTTATAAGAGGATGGATGGATGGATGGATATTTACTTTGTGGGCCGGCCATTTTTTTTAATGGCCGGCCTGGACCGGCCGGGAATGGACCGGCCTTTCGGGAGTTGTCCCGCTTTTCCCAATGGCCAGCACGTCCCTGCTCTCTCTCTCTCTCTCTCTCTCTCTCTCAAGCTCCACGTTTCTTTCGCAGAGGTACTCCGCCATATGGCCAACTGCTGACTAGAACACGCACAGAGGACAGATGATAGCCTATCACTCTCCCTCTCTCATCACTCTCTCTCTCTCTCTCTCTCTCTCTCTCTCTCTCTCTCTCTCTCTCTCTCTCTCTCTCTCTCTCTCTCTCTCTCTCTCTCTCTCTCTCTCTCTCTCTCTCTCTCTCTCTCTCTCTCTCTCTCTCTCTCTCCTAAAGCTGTTTACTACATATTTGTATGAGTGAAAGGAAGCAACTGTTTGCTCACACTAGACACCCTTCAGACAAACATGGGCGATGGAAAGAGTCTTGCTTGCACATCTTGCTTGTCACTCATCAGCAGGTACCAGCCAGCCATGCAGGGGTGTCGCACCAAATTCTGGGCCCTGATTCACTTGCGTTATTTTTGGAGCAGTGAAAACGCTCCCAATAGACAGGTATATCCGTGGGTATGTGGGTGGGTGGCTGGGTGGCTGGCTGGGTGGCTGGCTGGCTGGCCGTGTCCGTAGTCTGGCAATACCTTGAGTGGCCACACACAACACACTAGTTAAAGGAGGGGCGCTGTTTTGTGCAGGCCAGGCACACTCACCTCAGCACTCACTCACATGTGCAAGGAACACACACACACACACACACACACACACACACACACACACAACGCACGCACGCACACACAAACGCGCGCGCGCACGCACACACACACACACACACACACACACACACACACACACACACACACACACACACACACACACACACACACACACACACACACACACACACACACACACACACACACACACACACACACTACACAAACGCACGCGCGCACGCACACACACACACACACACACACACACACACACACACACACACACACACACACACACACACACACTACACTACACTACACAAACGCACGCACCCCCCCCCCCCCCCCCCACACACACACACACACACACACACACACACACACACACACTACACAAACGCATGCACAAACACGGCCCACCCCCCACACTCACTCCAAAAACAAGCAACACACACACAGAGGGGAGAAGCCACGGTTGCCAGATTCTGTGAGTGAAACAAGCAAACAGGTCTATGAAAACGAGCCCAAAGGTTTCACCACTTGACCTATATTACATTCGCTATTTTCTAAAAGCATGTTGAAAGCAAGCCACATAAGCAACTATACTTCAGAAACAAGCCCAAATAAAAGCAATTCGCAACTAGAGACTTTACAGGAAAAGAAGACCAAAGTCACTTATAATGAGCAAACCTGGCAACATTGTTGACATTCCTCAGTAACGACACAGTGTTATCTTAAAGTCAACAAACACCACTGGGACCAAGCAAGCATCGACAACTCATCTTCATTATTCACTCATACACAACCACATGCAGGAGGACATTTGGACAAGGACCTTTCTCTGCAGCTACCAGAACAAAAAACTTTTTGTTTTTTACTTTTGTGCGTAAAAGCACAAAAGTATTGATATCAAAATGTACTTAAAGTACCAAAAGTAAAAGTACTCATTGTGAATGTCCCATTTCAAGTGTATACAAATATTTTTAATGGCAAATCTACAAGCTCACAATGTGAGCTATTTAAATGGCCAAATATATATAGGCTACAGCTGAAGTGGTTAATGTATGATTTGTATAAATCAAAATCTACAAACTAACTAATAACTATCAAGTTTTGTAATGAATGTAGTGGAGTAAAGTTCGGATCCGAGATTTAGTGGAGTAAAAGTATCAGTTGGGAATTACTGGTCTTTATTTTATCTTATTTTATTAATGTAGGTCCTATTTCATTTTGCATACACTTTGCACTGTTCTATGTCTGCATATACTGCACATATTAAAGGGTTAGGGTTAACACAAGTTAAATGCTACACTTTATGAAAAATTACATTGACTCGTTGATTTTTTGTGTGACTCATAAAATGTCCCTGGGACCCATCTGAAAGACCCCTCTTGAGTCCCGGGACTCATTACATTAAAAAGCTAGCAACATCACTGTGTTATAGATCTAGGACAGAATTCATAGATTTAGAACACATAGAATCAAAAACATAGACCTGGAACTGCTCAAATTCACCGCTCCACTTCGAACCGAGGTTTGATTTTTGTACTATTTGTACTATTGAAAAATAGCAGATATACAAGCTCACAGCGCGGCACCGAGTGCCGCGCTGCGAGCTTGTAGATCTGCTATTTTTGAAAAAAATCGTGAAAATGTGTGCAAGTCTTTGAATGTTTCAAATCCTTCTAAGGTTTTTTGAAAAAAAAACTATGTTTCTATGTCAGTGGTGCTCAAACCTCTTCATGTGAAGGACCCCTAAAATTATATGTATTTGGCCACGGACCCCCATCTCAAAATATTTAGTTCCAGAAGCAAAATGTTTCCCTTAAAGAAATACTTGGTGCCGCGCTGTGAGCTTGTGAGCTTGTGAGCTTGTATATCTGCTATTTTTGCCCCTGCTGCCAGCGGGCCGTCTCTCCCTCCCTCCCTCCGTCTTTCAGTGACGCAGGTGACGCGCTCGACTTCCAACGTAGTCTGCACATCACTTAGAGAAAAAGTTATCGTGGAAAAAGCCAGCGATTAAATGTCACACCCCCGTGGCACGAGGAGCATGCACGGATGTGCGACGTTTTCCCTTAATATACACTAGGCCAGTGGTTCTCAACCTGTGGGTCGGGACCCCCAGGGAGGTCGCAAAATTATTTTGGGGGGACCCCAGATGATTAGCTTAATAATGTGCAACATTGTTTCCTCACTCAACACAACAGTAAACAAACCAGCATATGGTTTAAGTGTATAGAAGGTATCTGCACATTTCTAAAGTGACAATTTAAGGACTTTTTAATACCTATTTTAATACCAAATTAAACTTAGCCAAGTTGTAAAATATTAGAAGCAGAAATTGTGAAAATAGCCGATCTGTTGTGAGCATGTAGAGCTGCTATTTTCACAACAGAACCGTCTTATACAAAATGTAATTCCTCAACTCTTAGTGCTCATCAGGGTGGGGGGGGTCCCCAGTTAAAATATGATTATTGTGGGGGTCGCGGCCTGAAAAGGTTGAGAACCACTGCACTAGGCCACAGTGTGTGGATACAATTAGAATCGTCGTTATGCTTGCGCCCACGATGCTTTTTCGTTAATACAGGAGAAATCTCCCCCTGGTTTGATGAAGGTTGCCCAGGTGCTAAAACGTTGCCCCCCTACACACCCCTGTCATCGTCCTTCACACAGTTTGCTATTTGCAGCCGCGGTGCCACTGTGAGTGGGCAGCTAACACGGACAACAAGTTGCACACCGTGGCAAGTTATAAAACTTTAAAGCAGGCAGTAAATAGCACTGTCACTCTATCCCGAGTGTTATGTTACCTGAACGCATATATCTGAAGGGTGGTAAATCTCAATTCCCCCCCACCCACAAAAAAAGAGAGCGAAACAAGCAAATAAATAACGGACAGACGGACAAGAGCATATGACTGGTTAACCACTTAAGCACGACAGTCAGTGCAACGGCCGCTGACATCGCTTGTATACTATTTTCGTGAAATGACTATAGTCATGTTTCCATAAACTTATTCGAAAATATAGGAAGCGAATTTGACCCGTTTCCATTTGCGGGTGTCATTCGAATTAGCGACGGTCGCATGAGCCGACCAACGCCGTAGTAAATCTTCGCCGGCCCGACTTTCGGCACCTCCGCGCTGTCCAGCTGAAGACAGTTCTGTCGGAGGTTGTCTTTGCACAACAGTCTGTAAAGAGCTACAGCTGGCACATTGTGAATTGAAGGAATTTAAACACGGTCCGTGTTTGTGGGCTAACGCTATACAATAGATGTTAAAGCGGCAGGGAAAAGTGTTAACTTGGAGGAAGATGGATTTATTTGCATTGATTGGCTGACCCGTTTCCATTGCACTAATGCGCATTTAGTTTTTTCGATAAACGTCAAAAATCCATCTCCTCCAAGCGCATAAATGTTTTTGCGGATAATGAAAGCTTATTTCGAATTTTGAAGTGTTTCCATGAAAAGATTTATGCGCAAAAGCCTTAATGCGCATTAAGAGGATTTATGGAAACGTCACTAATGACCTTTTCAAATATTTCTAGGATAAGATGTAGAAAACCTTTGACCTTTTTGGAACTTTTTTGACAGATGTACAGGATTTTCTTTTCTGCGTTCCAAATATATGGGGAAATGTTTGCCCATAAAGACATGCCTAAAACAGGGACGCCAGGTTGAGAGTGATTAATCAAAGCGAACAAGATATTCAAAGATGGGGAACGCAATTAACATCGACAGCAAAGCGGTGACAGCCAAGAGGGAAAACACCCCCAATAATGACACATCCTCTGCACGGTTTAGAACAGTATAACAGCCCCCCCCCCCCCACCCAGGGGTGTCACAAGGGGGGGGGGGAGTGGGACTGGGTTACTAGGGCCCAAGGTGGAGGGGCCTTAATTATTTTATACTTTAGCTATTGAAAAATAGCAGATATACAAGCTCACAGCGCGGCACCGAGTGCCGCGCTGCGAGCTTGTAGATCTGCTATTTTTGAAAAGTCGTGAAAATGTGTGCAAATCTTTGAATGTATGTATTTTTTAAGCAAACAATCGTAACTCAAATTTTGCTTCTGTGGGGTCCCTGGAACTAGATATTTTGAGATGGGGGTCCGTGGCCAAAAACATATAATTTTGGGGGGTCCTTCACGTGAAAAGGTTTGAGCACCACTGACAAAGAAACATAGGTTTTTTTTTTCAAAAAAAGGATTTGAAATATTCAAAGACTTGCGCAAATGTTCACAATTTTCAAAAATAGTGCCACGCTGTGAGTGAGCTTGTATATCTGCTATTTTTCAATAGTCGAAGCACAAAACAACACGTAACAATCCGTTCCCAGTCTAAATGGGTTAAACCCCCTCCCCCTATGAAGAACATTCATCGGGGGGGGGCCCCCGCAGTGAATCCTTGCACCCGGGGCCCAGAATAATGGTGCGACACCCCCTATAACATTTTATATTTTTTTCTCTCTCCAGTTTCTTCACCTGCCTGATATCCCTCAGCCTCTCCTTCAGATTGTGTCAGAGACGTCTAGTATAATATATGGCCTCTCCAATGAGAACAGCTGTAGCCAGTCTCTGTGCTGCTGCCGCTGCTGCCGCGGCGGCCCTGCCCGCCGCGAAATAATACATCAAGATTAATTGATTTCCCGTCACTCTCAGAGAAAAGAAAATTAATTTTCATGTATACTCCCGTCTCCCTCCCTCCCCCTCCAACCCCAATCCCCCCCCCCCCCCCCCCCCCCACAACACCCAGCGTATGAATTTTGTACATGGCAAGTAATTTAAGTTTTTTAATTATTCATGAGGGCTAAAAACATGATAAAGTGTTTTTACAGGAGGGCCCCGAGGCCGGAGCCAAGAGCTAAATGTGTGCTGCTGAGACAACAATGGCACTCCCTAATGCTTGTATATAAATAATATATGTATTTACATACATCTCTGTTCCGACCTCTCCGAGGCCCTGCACACCAATACCGCGTGCGCACGCACACAAACAGACACGCACAAACACACGAGCGCGCGCAGCGCGCGCGCGCACGCACAGTGGTGGAAAAAGTACTCACGTTTCCTACTTAAAGGAGTAGTTCACCACCAAAATTACTTTTTTTTCTATTGATTACTCAGGCCATGGAGAGTAGAGTTCAAAAATATTTTTTGGTTTTTGTCACATTCCTTAGACAAAATTTTGATTCGAGTAAATTTACCCCCATTGATTCCGGATGGTGACCCGTTTCGAAACGGGTCACCATCCGGAATCAATGGGGGTAAATTTATTGTTATCACATTTTTGTCTTAGGAATGTGACAAAAACCAAAACATATTATTGAACTCTACTCTCCATGGCCTGAGTAATCAATAGAAAAAAAGTAATTTTGGGGGTGAACTACTCCTTTAAGTAAAAGTATCAATACTGCAATGTAGAAATACTCTGTTACAAGTAAAAGTCTGGAATTCAAAATCCACTTGAGTAAAAGTACAAAAGTATTGGTATCAAAATGTACTTAAAGTAGAAAGTACTCATTGTGCAGAATTTCCCATTTCACATGTTCGAAAATGTATACAAATATTTTGAAAATAGATCTCGAAATCTATATGTCTGAAGTGGTAAATGTATGTTTTGTAATAAAAAATCAAATCTACAAAGTAACTAGTAACTAAATCTTTCAAATAAATGTAGTGGAGTAAAAGTACGATATTTGGATCCGAGATGTAGTGGAGTAGAAGTTAAAGGATGGGAAAATGGAAATACTCAAGTAAAGTACAAATACCTCAAAAGTGTACTTAAGTAGAGTACTTAAGTAAATGTACTTAGTTACTTTACACCACTGCACATGCACAAGGTTATTTTAACCCTATTTATCGGTATCACATGAGTGAAAACACGTTTTTCAAGGTTTTAAACAAAAAATACCAGGACATGTATCTATTTTTTACGTTTTATATCAATGCTATATTATCCAAAAAATCACAGTATTTTGCCAATGATCTGATTCTGGGGTCGCACTTGCAATGTCCCCGGCCAACATGTTAGGAATCACTGCTATAAAGCTCAGGCCGCGACCCCCCAAAAAATCTTTTTTAACTGGGGACCCCCCCACCCTGACAATTACTAAGAGTTGAGGCATTACATTTTGTATAACACAGTTCTATTGTGAAAATAGCAGATCTACATGCTCACAACGCCTCGCAACACGAGGCGTTGTGAACATGTAGATCGGCTATTTTCACAATTTCTGTCTCTAATATTTGACAATTTGGCCAATGTTTTATTTGTCATTTTACAGGTATTAAAAAGTCACTTAAGAAATGAGCAGACACCCTCTATAAACCTAAACTTTATGTTGGTTTGTTTACTGTTGAGTGAGAAAACAAGGTTTCACATGAAGCTAATCATCTGGGGACCCCCCCCCAAAATAATTTGGGGACCCCCCTGAGGGTCCCGAACCCACAGGTTGAGAACAACTGCTATAAAGGGACTGGACAGATAAACGAGCTTCAGATTGATGCTATGTAATGTACAAGGACAATAATAACACTATACTGCTATAAGCACTAACTACAGTAACGCTGCTACGACAACCACATAATTCCTCCTCCTGTTCTTATTGGTGTTGGTATAGTGTGAGCGGTGCTTGTATAGCAATACAAATAGCAGTAGACTAGCAACACAAAAAAAAGAAAAAGTAGAAAGTAGAAGCAACAGTACTAGCAGGAGATGAATAATTTACAGCGTAGGGCAGTCACAATACAAAGCTTCCAGAGACAAGAGATATTCTCCCAACAACGAAATTATTTCAACCCCGGCTTCACAACGGATTCCTCTTCTGGGGCGTAGTATATATAAGCAGGGATCTGCTGTGTGTCTTTTCTGTTCAGATCCTTCCCCACAACAACACAGCCATGTCAGTAGGATGATTGAGAAGAAGTGCGCTGCCCCGCTGTGAGAAGGGCTGAGCGCTCTTGCCCACAAAGCCTCTGGGTTTTTTAAGCCATTTAGGCCCTAGAATTATGTAATGATTTAACTAGTGAAAAATAGCAGATATACAAGCTCACAGTGCGGCACCGAGTGCCGCGCTGCGAGCTTGTAGATCTGCTATTTTTGAAAAAAAGTTGTGAAAATTTGTTCAAATCTTTGAATATATATGTATTTTTAAAGCGAACGTTTGTAACTCATATTTTGCTTCTGGGTGGGGGTCCCTGGAACTAAATAAAAACTGAGTTGGGGGTCCGTGGCCAAATACATATCATTTTGGGGGTCCTTCACATGGAAAAGTTGGAGAACCACTGACATAGTAGTCTCTCAAGAACAGACTGAGCTCCATTTAAGTGAAAAGGACCTTTTCTTTGACGATGGCTGGCCAGATTGCTGACATAGAAACATAGGTTTTTGCAAAAACACTTTAGAGGGATTCAAAAGACACTTACAGAATCAGGTCAAAAATGCAATATTTTCACGATTTTTCAAAAATAGCAGATCTACAAGCTCGCAGCGCGGCACTCGGTGCCACGCTGCGAGCTTGTATACTGTATCTGCTATTTTTCAATAGTTAAAAGCATAAAATAATAACACGCAAATAATGCGTACCCGTTCTGGATGGGTTAAAGTGCAACGCCACAGAGGAGGATGGCACGGTGGCAGTGCCAGGGCCACTCACTCACACTCACACACGCACACACACACACACACACACACACACAGGGCCTGGCTGACTGGCAGCAGATTAATGTGAGCGCGCCACACTGCTCTTCCACATTATATGTGACATGACAGCCATGATGAACGGCAGGCTATTACACTCAGGAATGAGAATGTTTTCCTTTGCGTGCCTCTGTGTGGGTGTGTGCATATTATCTCTCTCTCTCTCTCTCTCTCTCCTCTGTGTGTTTGCTGTGCGTGTGTGTGTGTGTGTGTGCAGTAGGTGAGTATTTATATAAATGCAAGTGCAGGCATAAGTTAAGTCCAAATGTGTATCTGACCCCGCAGTAACTATGAAAAATGCATGCCGCCCGGCGCCGCTGGAAAACACAAAACTGCCAACATTTTACTGTGGAATAACCCATTTAGGCCGAGGATTATTGAATGCTTTAGCTACTGAAAAACAGCAGATATACAAGCTCACAGCGTGGCACCGAGTGCCGCTCTGCAAACTTGTAGATCTGCTATTTTTGAAAAAATGGTGAAAATCTGATTTTTTTTTTTTTTAAACCTATGTTTCTATGTCAGCAATCTGGCCAGCCATCGTCAAAGAAAAGATCCTTTTCACTTAACTGGAGCTCAGTTAGTCTGTTCTTGAGAGACTACTACTGTATGTCTGTGGTTCGCAAACTTTTTCATGTGAAGGACCCCCAAAATGATATGTATTTGGCCACGGACCCCCATGTCAAACTATTTAGTTCCAGGGACCATCCAGAAGCAAAATTCGAGTTACAAACGTTACAAAGATTTGCACACATTTTCACGACTTTTTCAAAAATAGCAGATCTACAAGCTCGCAGCGCGGCACTCGGTGCCGTGCTGTGAGCTTGTATATCTGCTATTTTTCAATAGCTAAAGCATTCAACAATTCTAGGCCGGAATGGAATAAAGTACTGAGTGTGGGTGTACAGTTCTTCCTACCAGTGTTTTGTCTGTGTTTAACTCAGTGTGCACCCAATAAAATCTCCATTAAGGGCCACACACACACGCTATCTGAAGACTCAAAAGAACAAAGGCATGATTAACTTATCAAGGGGGAGGGGGGGTGGAACGAAAGCCTTTGCGACCCTCCCACATTTGTCTCGGCTGATAGTTAGCAAGAGTGTAATTATAAGGTGAGATGTTTGTGCACGCACGTGTGATATCACGGTGTGTGTGTGTGTGTGTGTGTGTGTGTGTGTGTGTGTGTGTGTGCGTGCGTGCGTGCGTGCGTGCGTGCGTGCGTGCGTGCGTGCGTGCGTGCACGTGCGTGTGTGTGTGTGTGTAATCTTCGTAATGCTCCTACTTTAGTACTAGCTAAATTGGTCCGTCTAGCAAAAGGTTCTAATTATGGTTGTGGAGCCTAATTAGCGTTTAGTATAACACCACAACAAATGCTGCTAAAAATCACACTAATTCTCCCAATAAACAGCGGCGCTACTGCTGCGCCACTGGAGCCCACTTTGCCATACAATGAGAATTAATGGGGGCGGCGGCTTCACGACCACAACGGAGCCAATCCTATACGACTCCCGCTGAGCGCGCTAAATAATTTTTCAGCGCTTTCCAGATTGTTCCCATCAACAGCTATTCCCAGGAACCCTAATAAGCGCGTCTCCTCATTAAGCCGTTCAGAACGGGTACACTGTATTTTGTATTATTGTTTTATGCTTTAACTATTGAAAAATAGCAGATATACAAGCTCGCAGCGCGGCACCGAGTGCCGCGCTGCGAGCTTGTAGATCTGCTATTTTTGAAAAATTGTGAACATTGGAATTTTGACCCAAATTTGACCCAATTCCTAAGTGTCTTTTGAATCCTTCTAAGGTTTTTTGAAAAACCTATGTTTCTATGTTCAGTGGTTCTCAAACCTTTTCATGTGAAGGACCCCCAAAATGATATGTATTTGGCCACGGACCCCCATCTCAAAATATTTAGTTCCAGGGACCACCCCCAGAAGCAAAATTTGAGTTACAAACGTTCGCTTAAAAAAACATAGGCCTATATTCAAAGATTTTCACATATTTTCACGACTTTTTTCAAAAATAGCAGATCTACAAGCTCGCAGCGCGGCACTCGGTGCCGCGCTGTGAGCTTGTATATCTGCTATTTTTCAATAGTTAAAGCAGTCAATAATTCTAGGCCTAAACGGGTTAATATCATACAGACTAAATGATCATGCGATCTCAAAACAACGCTTTTAGCAAATCATTAGGCCACTGACCCCATGGTTATAGCAGACTGTGCTGCGTTTACCATAGGGGACCGCACTGGGAGCACCGGTGGGTGTCGATGGTGATACACAGTCTAGATCTTTGTTATAGTTTGCATGCCAGATGAGATTCAGCACGAGACCGCAGCGATCCCGCGCTGAGGAGCAGACGTTATCTGCTGTTCACATGCAGAGGCGTGATTTCAGAACAAGGAAAGAAAAATCACGACCAGTGTGAAGTGAGCGGCGTGCAGCTGGCTCATACGGACAGACAGACAGACATACACACTCTGTCAAATGTTGGAGTGGCAGGCGCCGTTCAAAGACTAGAGGGTGGCAGTAAAGTGTCGACCTAAGCCCTGTTGTTTTTAGTAAAACAATTGCGTGGTGAGCTTGTAGATTGGCTGTTTTTGAAAAAAAAAATATAATAATAACACACACACTTTTGAACATTTTTGAAAATGCTCGCCTATAATGACATGGCCAAATTAGGGATGCCGAGGTTGAAAGTGGTTAATGAATGTGACGTCTTCAACGTTTTCAGGACAAGGACCCCTTAGTTGAGAGAGAGATGGAGCAGGGACCCCCACAACCTGTTCATAGATTCCATATAGTTTCATCGTTTGACAGAACAGTCATCATTATATTTTGAATTCATGTAAATTTGTGTTTTCAGATATTTAACCACTTGAACCGTCAATACCTAATAAACTTGACCTTTTCCCCTGTACTTGGTGTGCTCTTTTTCCCCTCTACACCAAACCTTTGCCAACAATAGCCGCTCTACAAGCTCACAACACCTCGCGCTTAGCTTGTAGAACTGCTATTTTTGGCTAAAGTTCTCAGAATATGGACACTAGGGTTCAAGTGGTTAATATATGCAAGAAAACGTCTGCAAGAAAACGTTAAGAGGCTAGGTTTGGGTGGGACTCCTAGGCCACAGTAGCCTGTGATTGGACTACTAGGCCAGTATTCAGATGATAGACAAGCCAGCGGGCCAATCGTGTGATGTCTGTGTGTATTGTATATATATATATATATATATATATATATATAAATTCAAAAACTGAAAAAGTAGCAGATCGACAAGCTCAAAATGCGTTTTGAGCTTGTAGATCTGATACCTTTGATGCTTTTGTGTGTGGAGTAGAGCTGGGATACCCGACCGAAAATCTGCGGGGGCCGTCGGTACCCGAGGGTTCAGGCTCGGGGCGGACGCAGTTTCATAATTAATGGTCGGACGTCAATTCGGGTCGGACATATTGTTGATATAGCCTACTAAGGTAAACTCTAAAGTAAACGTGTTATTGTGATGAAGGGAGCTCACAGCTTATAGATCTACTTTGTCGTTACGGCGTGTTCCGTGCCAAAAGTGTGCTGATCTACAAGCTCTCAACGACCGTCAAGTTTCAGGACTGAACGCATCGCATCCGCAACGCGTTGTGAGCTTGTAGATCGGCTATTTTTCAGACGGAGAAACTTGCAGAATGAGTGTGCTGTGCAGCGAGTCACTGTAGTCAGACCAGACGTGCAGCGCAGCGCACGTTACTATTTATATTATTTAATAATCGACGTACTATTTAAAACACTTTGCCACAGTGTGGCATAATATTCATATTAAGCGTCACGCTCTGAACATAAGAATACGTTTGCTAGACTATGGTAAGTGTAATCCGCGGCTAGCTCCTCAAAGGATAAAGGATGGGAAAAAGCGGTGGGAAATATAAGGGACGCATTTTAATGATTAATGCTCGGACGTCGATTCGAGGCGGACACAAAACTGTCAGACACGTCTCATCGCGGACAGAAAAAATGGGCCCGATCCCAACTCTAGTGTGGAGATGAGAGGTTTCTGCCCGACATCAACAATATAACGTCGTTGTCGGGTGGAAACCTTGTATGTCCAAAACTCTTCGTTTTGCATTTATCATTTTAAAAATGATTTAAACTAGTGAAAACAGCCGTTCTGCTTGTAGATCTGCTGTTTTCACTACCTTTGTGCGTCGGCCTTGTTTGATGAAGCAGGGCTTTATTGCGAAAAAACGTACACATTTTAAACTTGGAGATACAAGGTTTCTGCCCGACAGTGACGATAAGGTTGTTACACTGTGTCTGTGCACATTTCCAGTGGTTGTGATGTATGCCGTTAACAGAGGGAAACCGCTGGCTTTTGTTCCTGCTGTGTTTATTCTGCCCTGCACCCTGCACTAATACAACGTAACACAACTGCAGTCTGGAATCATCCTTTTGGTTTACACAACCAAGATAGCCTCTACAAGCATCGGACGGACGCACCAATTTATTTACAGGAACCGAATTTACTTCAGTCTCTGACAGCTTCGAATTCCTGTGGCCTCCGTCGGGCCTAAATCACGCTGGCGATATATAGTGCAGCGCTGCATTTTTCTTTTCCCCCCTCCTCTCCTCCCTCTGTGCTAAGTATTATAATGATGAATCTGCTACTCTGCCTTATGCCAGCTCTAGGCGGACATAACAGCAGTTGTTTAAGTTTTTCCAAAATAAATAGAGAATATTTCAATGGAGACAGATAGCAGGAGAGAGGAGAGGAGCCTGGGAAATGGCAGAGTTTGACTTGTGGAAGTTGCCTTTCTAAATTGTTTTTGTTACCAAGACAAGGAACATTAACTCCAGATGTCAGAGAAAGTAAATAATATATCAGTCGAACGCAATAAATGCCATGTGCTGAAGAACACAAATGGGGATTTTTTTTCTTTCTTATTCTTTACTGGGGAATTCTTATAACAGCTATCTATCAATATCTACATCCATCCTTCCCTTCATATTTAATCATGTATGTGTAATAACCCATCCATATCGATGCTATCTTTACCCCCTCCGCCCCCCCCAGGTTTCCCCCTATCACATCTGTGTGACTGTCTCACCATTCCAGAACAGATGGTTCGCCGTGCATCAGGTTATTAGTGTGGATTTATTGCCTCGCGGCGTACACTTTCATTAGACAGGGTTGCCTTTTAACACAAGCTTTATTAAGGGGTTAAAGGGAAGAGGGTTGACACTTTCCCTGGTTAACGGTGACCTTTATCCGCGTCGCTAGACGTCCTGTTTATTCTGGTCATTATATGCCGGTATAGAGCCGCGTTTGATTGATTTTGGCGTCGTGCTGGAAAGGGGAACGACGTTTTTTTGGCCGCCGTAACACTGTACAGTACTGTATAGCGTTGACACCATAGAGTTATAATAAGAATAGAGAGGACACCAGATATCCCCGCCCGTCCACTTGCATTGAGTTGCTCACCCAGCGCATGAGGCGTTTTTACCCCTCCTTCCGCGTAGTAAAACCGTGACGTAGTGGGGCCACTGTGATGCATTTTTCGTCATAGTTTGTGTTCATGAACGCGCTGGGGCTCAAATTCATGAACGAGCACTTCCGGTATGAAGTATGAACGCGCGTCAATACAAATAAGCCTATGCACGTTCATGTGGTTAGTGGCCCCAACTGCAGTACCTCAAAACGGCCATGGGTTCTGGGGGCTTGGTTGACACGTGCGTACTCTTGGCTGCCATGTTGGATCACTGCATGTGCTGTGAGGCAGGGGCCTCGTTTGGGGTCAAAGGGGGATGGCGATTTTTTCACCCCTAGCATTCACGTTCAGCCTCAAATTGGGTTCTTTGACGTTCTTTGAGGCTTACTCATCTGCGAAGAGAAAAGCCTGGTTACGACCATAGGCTGAAACGGCATGAAACGGTGCTACTTCCGCCGGGAGAACATTCACCGGAAGACCGCAACGCATTGACGTAACTTCCGTTAACCGCGGCACTTCCGGTGTCAGCAGATTCATGCCATTTACATCGCCTATTGCGGCCAGGGTGACCCAAACCTCGACACGTTGTGGGCTTGTAGATCTTCCATGTCCGGTTTCCGGCGGTTGTGGTGGGTCGGTCTGGGCCAAGATGCCAATGCCGAATTTATGTCCCAGTCCGGCCCCGTTTCCACCCGACAGGGACGATATGTTAAAGGACAACTTTAGTTTTTTACAACAAGGGTTCATATTTTAGATTGTAATTAAAGAATATAAAAGATGAGTGTTAAAATTATTTCATTTACTTCTTTCTATTGTTTTAGAGATTCTTATTTCAGTGGTTTGGGGCATGCGTACAAGTGGCTAAACATTTTACAAAGAATAAGCCCATTTCCAAGATACAACGCAACCTTTCATGGTTGGATGTGACTTATGGGGGCTAGAAGTGTCACTGTAAATAGCAATAAAGAAACTGCTGGCTTATTGTGTCTAAAAAGACATATTTATCCACTTGTACGCATGCCCCCATGCGTACGCATGCCCCACATTTTAGCACGGTAAATGTGATAAAACAATAGAACGAAGCAAATGAAAACATTTTAACACTCACTTTTTCTTTTCTCTAATTACAATTTAAAATATGAACCCTTGTTGTAAAAAAACAAAGTTGTCCTTTAAGCATATAATTCACGCCAAAGATTTGTGGCAAGACAAGGCTGTTTTAAGCCCGTATAGGCTAGTTCGTTTTAAGGAGATGTGTGCACCGAAAAGGACGTTGTGGAGAAGAGTCGCGGTGGTCTGAAATTGCCTTTTATACAGAGATGAGATAAAACAAAATGGCTTCCACGGTCCAAATGGAGCTAGTGCCCTTCTAATAATGGTGTCCTCTCACCAAAGTGGCATCTAACTCCCCTGCTAAACTCACAAAACGATGACAACCGCAGGTATATAACGAAGAAAAAGTGGCAGCCATTGTCCATACTCCACTGGGTCGTAACCGGGACGATTCACTTCCAAACATCGAACTTCCACCTTACCGAACGGCGAGGGGGGGGGAAGCAGGGGCGTCACAGGTGGGGGGAAAGTGGGACTGAGTTACTAGGGCCCAAGGTGGAGGGACCTTAGTTATTTTATACTTTCGCTATTGATAAATAGCAGATCCACAAGCTCGCAGCGCAGCACCGAGTGCCGCGCTGCAAGCTTGTAGATCTGCTATTTTTGAAAAGCCGTGAAAATGTGTGCAAATCTTTGAATATAATGTATTTTTAAGCGAACATTTGTAACTCAAATTTTGCTTCTGGGGGGTCCCTGGAACTAAATATTTTGAGATGGGGGTCGGTGGCCAAACACATATAATTTTGGGAGTCCTTCACATGAAAAAGTTTGAGCACCACTGACATTGAAACATAGGTTTTTCAAAAAACAGCGTGGCACTCGGTGCCGCGCTGTGAGCTTGTATATCTGCTATTTTTCAAATGGTTAAAGCACAAAATAATTCGAGTGAATCCTTGTACCCAGGGCCCAGAATTTGGTGCGACACCCCTGCAGCCTGACTGCCTGACTGCTTGACTGCCAATATTGAAATTGTGGGGACACATGTATGGGGGGGCGAGCACCGATGTGGATAGTATTCAATTTGCTAGCATTGCTATAAACGCTCAGATTTATGATTCATCATCCGCGGAATGTCACGGGGCGAGCACATAAAAAAAGCCCCCGGCTCGGCTACACCGGCGAGGTCCTATACCGGCGAGGGCTCACACAGAGGTTACACCGCAATCTACGGGCCGCCCGGCTGGACCGCTATAGCGACGCAAGGTCATACGCGCCGTTACAAGCACTGAATCAAAGGCAATATTAAACCCATTCAGAACGGGTACACATTATTGTGTATCATCATTTTATGCTTTAACTATTTAGCAGATATACAAGCTCACAGCGCGGCACCGAGTGCCGCGCTGCGAGCTTGTAGATCTGCTATTTTTGAAAAATTGTGAAAATTAGAATTTTGACCCGATTCTATAAGTGTCTTTTGAATCCTTCTAAGATTTTTTTTGAAAACCTATGTTTCTATGTCAGCAATCTGGCCAGCCAAAGAAAAGGTCCTTTTCGCTTAACAGGAGCTCAGTTAGTCTGTTCTTGAGAGACTACTATGTCAGTGGTTCTCAAACCTTTTCACGTGAAGCACCCCCAAAATTATATGTATTTGGCCACGGACCCCCACCACAAAATATTTAGTTCCAGGGACCACCCAGAAGCAAACTTTTAGTTACAAGCGTTCGCTTTGAAAATACATATATTCAAAGATTTGCACACATATTTTCACGACTTTTTCAAAAATAGCAGATCTACAAGCTCGCAGCGCGGCACTCGGTGCCACGCTGTGAGCTTGTATATCTGCTATTTTTCACTGGTTAAAGCATTCAATAATTCTAGGCCTAAATGGGTTAAAACCAAACAAGTGTTACTCTCTGAAAAAACAAATCACTTTGATTACAAAAAGCAATACCCTGTGCTGTGCATGTGTGTGTGTGTCTACCCCCGTGTAATTTCATTGCAAACAATCCCAGAGAGAGAGAGCGAGAGAGAGAGCGAGATTGTTAATTGATTTACAGGAAAACAATGTGTACGAACAGCAATCTGTAACGTGAAGATGCTTTAATATCGGTGATGTAAAGTAAGTATGTTTAGTCGAGTACTGCACAGTGCACACATGACAGTGGGTCTATGGGTTTGACCATAGAGCGTATACACGTCTACACGTCAACACGCGGACAAGCTGTGACGTTTCTCATGGTAAACAATGACATAGTTCAATGTTGAAAATACTCATCCAGTGCCAAAACCGAAAAAGTTCGGTTTTTTAAAACGTATTAAGAAATGCCAAAACCGAATAAATTCGGTTTTTGAAAAAAAAAAAAAAAAAAAAAAAAAAAATGTTTTTTTTTTAAGATTTTTTAAAAAAAAAATTTTTTTTGGACCCCATCAAATCTAGTGAACATGATTTCAATCGCGATTTTGCATGTTCCACCCCCATACAACCCCATCTAACATACAGGGCAGCCATGTTTGTTTACATAACATGTAAAACATAATGGCGATTATCTCAAGAATGCCTGAACGGATTTCCAATCGGATTTTTTTGTTTGAAAGCTGTGAACAAACTGCACAAATCCACTCCAATGCAATCCAGGATTGCATTGGATTTTTTAGAGCTCATTCTTCTCTGTTTTTTTCCCATGCATGAGGTGTGCAAGGTTTAATCATGGCTAAGTTGACGAAAATAAGGCTTCTAAAATGCTTGGTAGCCAATAGCTAACTTCAAGCTAACTTCATCCTCTTCCTGTACATGCACAAAGGAAAGTGTTCAGGCAAGTCATGGCTGCAGGGCTTCTGCATATACCAGCATATCTCTATGGGATTTTCTATGGCACCTGGGGCACCCTCTAGTGGTGAACGGGTGGCACTAAAAGAGTTAAGTATGATTTTGAATGAAGGGCTTTTACTTGTAACAAAGTATTTGGACCCTGTAGTATTGCACGTTTTACTGCCACTGTTTAATATTCTCATGCTAATGTTGAACACGCTATGTAGCCGCGCATGCTGACGAACGTCAACATCAGCCTGAAGTGGAGAACTCCCTGGCCCACATAAACAAACAGCCTTTGTCACTGCAGTGCCCTCCTTGGCCTTTGAACAAACTATTTGACACACATGCACACGGTTGGAATGCATGCATCCAGGCGCCGCGCATGAACCTCACATACGTATGTCCCTTTAGGAGAGTGTTTTTTGCAGGTCTTTCAGTCCGAGTGTATCAAAAAATCACACCCGTGTGAACTGAGCGGTGGTTCCCCCCCCCCCCCCCCCCCCTTCCCCCCTGTGTGTGTGTGTGTGTGTGTGTGTGTGTGTGCGTGTGTGTGTGTGTGTGTGCCTGGTCTGGCCTGGCCTGAACAACAGCGCCCCTCCCTTAACATGTGTGGTCAGAAAAGGTTACTGCAGGCTACAGACAGACAGACAGACACGCAGACAGACAGACAGACAGACAGACAGACAGACAGACCCACACACACGGCCACGTATAGGAGCGTTGTGACCACCGCTCAAAAAGCAATTGGGTTAAGCACCGTTGGTCCAACCAGTTTAACATGCAGGGTTAGGGTTAGCATTTCACCAGGTTAGCATTCACCAGCGTCGGCAGGTTAGTATTCACCAGCGTCGGCAGGTTAGCATTCATCAGCGTTAGTTTTACTGAGGTTAGGGTTAGGGATAAGGATATGTTTAGGTGTATCTCCGTCCCCAGACTTTCGTCACCTCCGCACAGCCAATCACAAGCTTCCGCTGCCTTAACCCAGTTGCTTTTTTGATACTCGACTGAAGACCTGCAAAAAACACTCTCCCATTCCCATGTCCCTTCACCCAGGTGTGCAAATATATATGGCTTAGGCTTAAAGCAGCCATTTTGCATAGAGCGGTGGAAGCAAAGTAGGAGAGAGAGAGAGAGCAGGTTCTTTATCGGCCCTACACTTAAGCTGTAAATCAGACGGATAGGGTCTGACAAACAATCCAATACCCAAGGTTAAGAAAAATACCAGATCATAAATCACTACGGTGTCATGTTCCATTTTTACTACAACATTAAGCTGCAATAACCACATCAGTACCCACATATATTGTTAAGAAGGACACTAAACAATCAACTACTGTACACCATTAGATATTGGAAAACATCTTACCACTCAAACTGCACGACAACACAAAACCATGGGCGTCACAAGGGGCGGGAAAGGTGGGACTGAGTTACTAGGGCCCAAGATGGAGGGGCCTTCATTATTTTATACTTTAGCTATTGAAAAAATAGCAGATATACAAGCTCACAGCGCGGCACAGAGTGCCGCGCTGCGAGCTTGTAGATCTGCTATTTCTGAAAAGTCGTGAAAATGTGGCCAGATACATATCATTTTGGGGGTCCTTCACATGAAAAGGTTTGAGCACCACTGACATAGAAACATTGGTTTTTAAAAACAAATAAAAAAAAACAAAAGCAGATCTACAAGAGCTTGTATATCTGCTATTTTTCAATAGTTAAAGCACAGAATAATGCGTACCATTGCGTCCCCAGTCTGAATGGGTTAAAACCCCTCACCCTATGAAGAACATTCATGGGGGGCCCGCCAGTGAATCCTTGTACCCAAGGCCCAGAATTTGGTGCGACACCCCTGACACAAACGGTATGAAAAATACCCCCCCCCCCCCCCCCCCCGCACTTCAGGACAATTTACATACGACATGGCGGAGATGGGGAAAACACTTGTGTTTTACAAGTGGGAGTTGTATTCCATACGGGTCCTCACGTAATGCGTTTCCAAAACATTTGCATGAAACCAAAAAGAATTCAAACTGGAGGAAATAAGGCAATAATAGAGTCTCTCCTCCTCCTCCCACCAATCTCATCACGGTGATGTACAGCGGCGCGCTAACGCAAACATGTTGTCTTTTCATTTCTCACGCCGAAAAACGCAAGCCTCGAAAACCTCCTCCTGCTTTTGCTCAGACCCAACCGAGAGAGAGAGAGGAGAGGAGGAGGGAAAAAAAAAAAAACAGAAGAAGCCAAGATTTGAAAAATGTGAGGCTGCGAGCCAGCCTGCTTCTCACCACTGGCCGACACGGGCATTTATAACCTTAACCCTGCAAGACCCAAATTAATTTCTACTGGCCAAAAAAAAAAAAAATCAGATGGAGTTGTAGGAGTCCTAATCACAGGAAAATGTAATGTTAAAAAATTAATAATGTTTTTGTAAGGTTTTATAGCCATAAATCATAAATCGTGCTCTAATTTGCATTTTGGGGATATTTTTCTAGACATTCTAATGATCACGAAAAAAAAATATTACAGGCATTTTACTTCTGTTTTTGTGAGGAATAGCTTCAGTTAAAAAGTGAGATGTTGTTCGTCCAGACGCTGGAATTTCAACTTCTCTGGGAGGTGTGAATGTCAGCCTCTGTGGGGGGTATTTATTTGCAAAAATCGTGGCCAATGGCATTGTAATACAAAACAATAGGATTTAATGGTGATGTTAATGTGAAAAAAGAACAGGAAAACTAATTATATATATATTTTTTTAAATGATTTAAAGAATGTTGCCAAAAAGCAACGCTGGGCCTTGCAGGGTTAAAAATGACTTCTGGTGTACCAGGTATCCAATTATTCCTCAGCCAGGAAGCAGTGCTAAATGGAGCACCGGCGATGATTTACTCGCAAACCTCTCCTTTTATTAAAACACTTTGTCTTATTGTTTTATTGATTTACAATCCGTCCTACTTTTTTGGCGTCTGAAAACAATCAAGGCGGCGGGCGCGGCAGAATGTTTGGACATTAATCGTTAAAAGACAGTGTTTTATTCCTGGCCCGGGGTTTCTGCTTGCACCAGCTGCCGCGGCGCTCTGTGTAAGAGGCAGTGATTTACGACCCGGCAGCAATAACGATGAGGCGCGCTCATTAACATATCGACAGGCTCCAAGATGGATCATCGGCATTGATTATTTCATGGCCTGTTGATGCCCATTTGTTAAAAGAGGGGTGGGTTGGGGGTGGGGGGGGAGAGAGGGGTGAGAGAGAGCGAGAAAAAGAGGACAGGAGTAAAAGAGGGGAGGAGACGTAGTAGTAGAGGGCTTGGCCAGGGACGTGCAGAGAATGTTAGAGAGGCAGGGGCTGACATTTCTAAAAAGGGCCTTTTGGTGGAAATATCGAA